>NW_015115622.1:32856-55717 GCF_001443285.1 Poecilia latipinna
ACACTTCTCTCCTGGAGGTGAGTGACACAGAACAGTATAATGTGGAGGACAGAGTGGGTCCAGCTGTGTATACAGGCCACAAAATACATATTCCTGGGGGAAAAGAAATGGATCTAATGTGCAAGGTGACTGCCGGCCCGAAGAGAAGAACCTATACAGCACTGATTGAGAGCCACCACTCCCTGAAGCTTCCTCAAGACCTTCTGGTTGCCAAGGGCCTTGCTAATGTGAAAAGAGGATGCACCCCTGTCAGAGTGATGAACCTGTCTCAACATCCAGTCACTATCAAGCCAAACACACACCTAGCAAATGTGTCCCTAGTGGATGGTGTTGTGGATTTCTCAGACAAAAAGCAGGGCCAAAGCCATGAACGCAGGTCCAAAGACACATGTCTGAGTCTGACACAGGTAATATCGAGTTGTTGTGTTGACCTGAGTAAAGCTGCGGTCGAGGACGAGGACCAGCGCTCCACTCTTCAAAAGCTGGTAGAGAGGAATGTTGATGTATTCTCCCAACATCCTCTAGATTATGGTCACACAAAGACGGTCCAACATGAAATTCCACTAGTAGACTCTAAGCCATTCAGGCTCCCCTACCGCAAGATTCCCCCATCACAGTGGCAAGATGTCAGGAAGATGTTAATCGAGATAAAAAAAAGAGTCCTTATGCTTCACCCGTAGTGGTGGTCACAAAGAAAGACGGCTCACTACGGTTGTGTATTGATTACCGTAAACTGAACTCCTGCAGCACAAGAGATGCATTTCCCTTACCAAGAATAGAAGAGGCTCTGGAAGCATTGGGTCAGGCCAAGTTTTTCTCTACGCTTGACCTCACTTCAGGCTATTGGCAGGTGGAGGTGGCGGAGCAGGACAAACACAAAACAGCATTCAGTACACCAATGGGTCTGTATGAGGCCAACCGAATGCCTTTTGGGTTACAGAATGCTCCATCAACCTTCCAGAGGCTCATTACCCTCGGTACAGGCTTAAACCCTTTAAATGCCAGCTGATGAGGAAAGAAGTGCACTACCTAGGTTATCTGGTATCTGCTGAGGGACTCTGGACTGACCTAGAGAAGATTCGTAGAGTGAAAGACTGCACCAGGCCAACAAACTGCAGGGAGGTGCTGCAATTTCAGGGGTTTGCTGGCTACTACAGGCAGTATGTCAGTGGGTACTCTGTCCTAGCAGCTCCCTTATATCGGGTCACGGGTGGTGACCTGAGAATGAATAAAAGAAGGGCGAAAAAAGGCCTGGCTTCTGACCCACCATTCTTATGGACGGAGGAATGTGAGGAGGCATTCCTGGCCTTTAAGCACAGACTTACAACTGCACCAGTGTTGGGTTACCCGGACTACTGTTTCTGCTTCAGACAGATGCATCAGGAGAAGGACTAGGCGCTGTCTTGGTCCAGGTTCAAGATGGCATAGAGAGAGTCATAGCCTTCGCCAGCCGAGGGTTGAGTCCAGCAGAGGCAAGGTATCCCGCCCACAAGCTAGAGTTCCTTGCCCTGAAGTGGGCGGTAACAGACAAATTCTATGACCATCTCTATGGGCGCAAGTTCTCTGTCCAGACAGACAATAACCCCCTCAAGTACATCATGAGCTCTGCAAAGTTGGATGCCATGGGGCAACGGTGGGTCTCCCGTTTGGCTGCTTTTGACTTTGATGTCCAGTACCGGAGAGGACAAAGCAATGCGAACGCCGACGCCCTCTCCCGTATGTCCAATCAGGAGGTCACAGAGACTCTGCACTCATGTCCTCTGCGGGTGAGCACCAAAAAGCCCGAACAGGGTACAGATCAGTCCATACAAGACCCAGACAACTCCTCAAACCAGAACACAGTGGTCTCAGCAAACTTGGACTCAGAATCACCAGGATCTAGTGAGCCATACAGAGACATGGGAATGGAGTCACTTCCCGCCATGACAAAGCAAGAGATCCGCGCAGGACAAAAAGAGGATCCTGTTATTGTCCCTGTTTGGCACTACAAAAGTCGGAATGTGAAACCCAGTCGCAGTGAGAGGGACAGTGGTGGCCGACAGGTCTGTCTTCTCCTGAAAGAGTGGAAGAGGCTAGTGATCAGAGATGGTATCATGTACCGTCGCAGCCGTGATCATCAAAGAGGAGTGGTGGAACAGCTAGTGCTACCAGAGAAGCTGCGTGAGGGAGTTATGAAGGCTCTTCACAATGACTCCGGACACTTGGGCTTTGAGAGAACAGTTCAGCTGTCAAGAGAGAGATTTCATTGGCCTCAAATGTTCCAAGAAATTAAGAACTGGTGTGAGCAGTGTGAGAGATGCTGCCTCAGGAAAACACCAACTTCGGGAGTCAAGGCTCCATTGGTCAGTGTTCACAGTAATGCCCCCATGGAACTAGTGTGCGTAGACTTTTTAACTTTGGAGAAGTCAAAAGGTGGAATGGAGAATGTCCTTGTGGTCACGGATCATTTCTCACGCTACGCACAGGCATATCCCACTAAAGATCAAAAGGCCAACACTGTAGCCAGAGTGCTGTGGAGAAACTTTTTCTGCCGGTTTGGGCTTCCTGCTAAGTTGCACACTGACCAGGGGCGCAACTTCGAAAGTGCTGTAGTGAAGGAGCTATGCAAATGTATGGGCATCACTAAAACCCATACAACCCCCTACCACCCACAGGGCAATGGCATCACTGAGCGGTTCAACCGCACGCTCATGAATATGCTAGGAACATTAGAGCCACATCTGAAACCCCGGTGGCACGAGCACTTAGATGCAGTGACACATGCATATAACTGTTCACGGCATGACTCTACTGGGTATACGCCATACTTTTTGATGTTTGGCAGACATCCAAGACTCCCAGTTGACATCATCTTTGGGCTCCAGACTGCTAATGAACCAGGAGAATACAGTGCATATGTGCAGAGACTTCATGACTGTCTGTCACAGGCATACGCCCAAGCAAACCAGACCTCTCACCAAGCCAAAAGTCAACAGAAAAAGTACTATGACCAGAAGGCAAAGGGTCAGATTTTCAACCAAGGGGACAGAGTCCTAGACATGTAGGTCTGCCATGTAGAGGGACGGCAAAAACTAGGGGACAAGTGGGAGTCGCAACCTTACATTGTGGTGAAAAAGCAGCCCAATATACCTGTGTTCGTGGTGCGACCAGAAAACGGCGATACTGAGAGGGTGGTCCACCAGAACCTTCTGACACAATGTATGTTCCTCCCAGTAGAACAGGGAGAGCCAGGCATAGCAGAAGAGATAATGGAGAACACAGGGGATATGACAGGACAAGGCTCTGGAGTGACCGTGCAGGGGATGGAGGACTTGGAGCCCAAAAAGTTAGAGGAAAATGTGGAGGAAGTTGCAGGCGAGACAACAAATAAACGGGTTGAGCTGCCTGAAATGGAAGGAGTGAATATGCCAGACAAAAAATCTAAAGGATGGACAGAACATGTAACAGAAGGGGGCATCATTTCAGTCCCTGGACCCTGTGCTCAGAGACGGAACATGCAGAGGAATCGATATCCCCCAAAGAGATTTTCCTGTGAGTCACAAGTAGTGGAAAGAGAAGACACTCAACAGAACATAAAAAGAGGACGGAAGCTGTGGGAGAAAGCTAAAGCCAAAAAGTGAATAAACACTTACAAAATTCCACTTAGTGGAGTATATGCTAGCCATTGACACACCACACAGTCTTTTTATTTATTTATTCATTGACTGTCGTTTTGTATTTAGCCTGATGACTGGGACGCCATCAATTAAACAATGGGTGGATGTAGGACAGTGCTTTAAATATGTCAGTGCATGTCACCAAAATGTTAGATTTGTTCTTTGGGTTGTGGAAGTTGGTAAAGTGTGTCCGCTGAAGAACGCCGTACTTGGCGTCTGTTACTGTGCCCTGGCAGTACAATGGTCAGCATTTGCTGTGAATTCTGAAGGTAAGCAATACTGACCGCCAGCTCCTCACTGTAGCCAAATGTTACTTTTAATGTCCAAGTAGTTAGTTTTGTATCATTTTGTCTGTTTCCTCTTTTTTTTTTAGTATATGCTGTATCTGTAAATAAGAAAAATAACTGCGTTAATGAGACTTATGTTGACACGCTGTATTTGCTGTGAATTCTGAAGGCGAAACCGCTGCACTGTCGGGTGGTCCGAATAAACGGTCTGAACCACGATCTCAACCGCCGTGTGTGCCCGATTCCTGCCTCAGGTTTCCTTCCGACAAAAAACCCTTAAAGAAAACACAAGGCATAGTCTAAGGAACAGCGAGGTGTCATCTCGCACGGACTGGGTTACATATGTGAAGCCGGGATTAATACAGCACACGGAGCTTCACATAAAAGGGGTTCTTTATTCTTAAAAAGACACTGTTCCCTCTGAGTTGAAACAAAATAAAAAGAATGAGATTCAATATATAGAGAAATAAATGGCCTGTATTTCGAACGGTAGAAAGCCTTGACCTCAGTGAAATGGCGGGCTAACAACAAGGTTAGCACTCAACAGAATAGAACGCAGCTTCACATAAAAGCTGAAATCTGACAGCATATAATGGCATAACAAACGGCTTAACAAACGGCAGTGGCACCTCTAGAAGAGGACAAACAGAAAAACATGACATTAACATCATCTCTGTAGCTTTGTCCATGGAAGATAATTCAGTTCAAACAATAATTACCAAACACTTGGATTCTTCTCTCATGTGGCCATAGAGTCGTTTTCTCCACCAGGTCTCGGATCAAAAAATGTCCTTCTCTTCCGTTTTACCAGTTAGTGCCACAGTACATAAACAAGAGGTTTTTTTACTTCTGGTAATTTTAGACCTCTCTATAACAACAGCACCACATGCTGACAAAAACAAGAATTACAACCAGTTGGTGAAATAAAAGCAAAACATGGTTTACAAAATACATTTGACATGTACCCATTTTTCACCTGGTTACACATATATACTGCTCAAAAAAAATAAAGGGAACATTTCACTTTAATTTTGTGTGTGGCTCCAAATCCAGGCCTCCATTGGTTAATAAATTTGATTTCCATTGATGATTTTTGTGTGATTTTGTTGTCAGCACATTCAACTTTGTACAGAACAAAGTATTCAATGAGAATATTTCATTCATTCAGATCTAGGATGTGTTATTTGAGTGTTCCCTTTATTTTTTTGAGCAGTGTATAATGTACAGTGTTTTTTGTCACCAATTGTGTGTGTGTGTAACGTGTTTCGTGTGCAGAGAAGCGCTCATAAACGGCAGAGAACAGATTCGAAGTGAGGCAGGCAGTTCTCTTGCCTTGTGGCAGGGGGCGCTCATGATCCCAGACATTGTGACTCCACAACTGCAGAGTACAGTAACAGCGAAGCTAGCCAAGTGCAGCGATTTATTTAGTTTTCTCCTCGGATCACAGCAATCACTTAATAATCGCAAAATAAACATTAAGCTTAAAACCATACCACTGCAACAGACTGAATGTTCCTTTTTTTGTTTGGGAAATATTTCAGTGTTTTTTTTTTTAAGGGTGGTTGTTGCCAGTTGCTATGGCAACGAGTCTGCACGTAGCCTGGCCAATGCAGAGAGAGAGAGAAAGAAGTGGTTTTGAGTTGTACTTTAACAGTTTCTCCCTTTCTTGTGAAGCATCACGAAATTAATAATACCTAGATTTACCCAAATTTCCAAGTTTGAGTTATTCTACCGCAGCAGTGCGGCTATGGATGGCATGTAAAAAAATTGTCTTTTTGACGTCCCGCGTTGTCCGCATGCACGAAATTTCCTTATGTAAACAATAACATGCAGTTGGTCTACATTTATGTATCTGATCATGATTAAGTCAGTGCCTCACCAGCTTTGCACCTCACCGCACGTCACTGATTTCATTAATGTCATACTTCTGTTTATAAAAATAGTTTTTAATTGTTCTAATGTAATATAATTTTAAATGTCATGTTTTCATTATGTGTAAACAGAAAATAAACAATTAACAGAAATAAAGGCTTTCAAACATCAGTCTGATTGTAATTAATCTATATAATGTGTTTGACTTGATGATACAGTTTCTGGAATAAATGAACTTTTAATATACTACTGACTGGCTCTGTAGAATATCAGCTTTTAAACTTTAACTGTGAACCTACATGAGCAATCCTGCTATTCATAATCTAAACAGAAACTGAGATAAAAAACATGCATTGCTATGGTAGCAATGTTGTGGTTGTGTAATTATTATTCATATAATAATTGTCAAAAATGATTTCAGTATTGTTTGTTAAATATCAGTAATAGGACATATTCTGTAGTGTATAAGGTTTCTTACTTTCTTCAGTGCTATTTACACTATTCTTACAGGGATAATAATAATAATAATAATTATATTATTATTATTATTATTATTATTATTATTATTATTATGCCATTTTGTGTCTAAAACCTTTCTACAGTTCAGGATCCGTTTTTACGTCTCCTTATAAAATCAGACACACACCTGTGTGTGATGTTTGGGACTTTCCTCCTGCGGTCACCTCCTCATTACTGCTCATGTTGAGCTGCTGAACCGTTCACTCTGCTCCACCTCTCCCATTCTGCACCTCCTTCCTTTCTTTCCTCTTCCTCCTCTTTACATTTGTCTTGGCTCTCTTTCCACTCTCTCCTTCATCCCGCCTTCTCGCATCACCTCCCTCCTCTCTCTCTCTCTCTCTCACTCCCTCCCTTGCTCCTCATTTCTGTCGCTGTTGGCAGCCTATTTAAATGCTCCATTGGAGAAGGATTAAGGTTTATGCAAGGTCAGTGTGGGATGTGATAATTATAATCACAGCTTTTTGCCTGGCCAATGACGGCCATTTGTTATTCTCAGCTCAGTGGCTTCAGAAGCCCCTGGGGGGCAGCTGGTGGGAGGTGTTGACAAGAGGCTGGCTGATTTACTGGGCCTCCTCCTCCTCCCCCACTCCTTCTCTTGCTCCTCCTCCTCTTCCAACACAGAGCTGGCTTTAGGCTTTGCAAACCTCTGCTCTCTTCCTCCTTTTCCTCCTCATCCGTCTCTTATCTCTCATGCTTTTCTATTGGAAGACTCAACTCAGCGTCTTCTTTCTTCCCTGTACACAACTTTACTCCAGAGCCAGCTGTGTTGTCCTCTCCACGGCTTCATGTTGTCTGACTAAGGACATTCAGGCTGCAGATGAATCCAACTTTGAGGACAAAAAAGCTTAAAGATGAGAGCAGGTGCAGCAAATTGAAGCAGTAAAAAGCTGTTTTCCCATTAACCATAAAGTTGTGCAACTTAAAATGACAAAACTAAGTTTGTTCGATGGAGATATGCCATGTTGTTGGTCGATAAAAGTTTTTACGCAAGAATGAGGTGGCTTTTCAGCTGTATTGAGACAGCTGTATTTTGCAAAGCTGCAATGGAAACACTTTTTTGTATCACACATGTCAAGTGATCAACAACAGGATGTTACTACTGATGGAAATGTAAAAGAAGACAACAGGAAGTAGTAGTAGGATGATGGTTTGTTTTTGTTTTATTGGACAACCTGCAGCTGGATTCACCAGAGGTCTCAGCATCACAACATCAAAACCAGCATAAAAAGTTGTGTCATTAGAACATATGAAACCTGGGATGCAGGTTTCATATGTTCTAATATATATATATATATATATATATATATATATATATATATATATGTGTGTGTGTGTGTAACTGAAAAGTGGACTAACTAAACCTGACATTTTGTTTAGATTACATTTGCACAAAAACACACAAAAAGCTTCAGTTGTACCGAGTGTACATTGTTTTTCTTCCTGGATTACACAAAGAGAAACACTGACCAATCGTAACTATAGAAACAGTTCCTGGATGCCTTCTGTTCTGAAGATCACGTAAAGATTTGATCAAAGTTTTTCCTGTTTTGCTGCTAGGATTCATTCTTAAAGGACAGTGTATCATTTTCATAGAAAGAACCTTCTTTTCTCCTGAATCAGTCAGCATTTACTAGCTCACATTTTTGTCCAGACCATCTCTTAATCTTTAATCTCAGTTTAACCTTTATAAATAGGGCAGCACCGTCATAATGGAGCTGTGAGCAGCAGAGTGTTGGTCAGCCTCCAGGGAGCTGTCCCTTCCAACCTCAGTATCTCACCGTCTGCTGGGAACAGTCCAGCTTACAACAGAACAAATCCAGACTACCCACTGGGAACACACCAATACACTTGTCCTTGCTCAGTTTGTAAGCTCATGTTTCCAAAGGAAAGGGGCTGAACGGGTCACTGCACTTTGTCACCTTCAGGCTCACTTGGTGGTTTTGCCATTCTAACCCACCAAAGGCCTCTATCAGCTCACTGTTTGAGCTCTTTATGTTCAGAATGTGCTGCAGAGCTAGCCAAACCTCCATCCATCATCCTTCCAGTCAACCAGCACTGGCAGCCATGTTTGACTGGCCAGAGCGACTGCTGGGAATAGATTGGTAGATTTGTCCGGCTCTCTCCCACACATGCACATAAACCAGGGGAGTCAGGGATCAGAGCTCTTTTTATCTGATGTTAGAACACAACCTAAGTACAGCAGGAAACGGAGGAGAGGGCCCGGGGTCAGAGGAGGATTTGGGCGAATGGCTTCTTTAAAGGCCCAGTTCTCCAGCTCAGCTGTCAGTCTCTTTCAGTAACCATGGCGATAGCACTACCTCAGAAATGGGGCTCAGAGGATGGGGTGGACATCTGTATCCCTACAAAATACATGAAGCATAGAGGCTGGCAGACTGGCTGAAGGAGGTAGAGAAGCACTGATTGTTTGTAACCGTGTTTTTGATAATATTTTTACATATAAAAATGAGTTTTTAGTAGTGGTATAACAATGTGTGGATTTATATCTTTGTGTCTAGGGCCCAGCATGGTTGGAGCAAAGTTGAGCTGTCGATGTGCAATCATGTGGTGTGGGACGTTCGTTTTTGCTCACACCCCCATCCCACATGGCATTTTGTTGTGTGTGTGATTTACAACAGTACAGTAAACACGGCAGATCTGTTCTATACCCCCTAGCCAGCGAGGAAGCTGAGGAAACTTAATCGATTGAAGAATTAAAAATACAAGCCTTCACTTAACAAAGACCACTAAGAGACTGGTGGAGAGAATGAGCATCTCTCATCTTAGTACCTGACCCTACAGCCAATGAACCAGTCAACAGCTGACTGCAGCCCGAATGGATCCAGAGAGTGTGGCAGAACTGGGCCATAACGGAGATCAGACCGGGCCAACTTTCCGGGTAGCTTTTCTAAAGTAGTAAAGAAACAAGAATTACTTTTTTTCCTCTCCTCTCTAATTGTCTCCATCTGTGTTCGACAGAGCCTTTTTGAAGGACAGGGTCTCTCATTAGGCATTCACACCCAGGGCTCCCTCCAATTGGGCTGCCTAAAGAATCTGAAGGCAATGCAATTGTGTAATTTGCACACAAAGTGGTCGGGATTGATCCAAAATAAACCTCTCAACTTTAAATGTGGGGGTGAGGAGAAGGAGGGTGTATAATTGCATCATTTAGTGAATTGATTGGCTGAGAGTCGATGGAAGGGAATCAGGAAGCAGCAGATAAACGGTGACAGCAGCGCCTTTTAGAGCGGGGGACCCGTCGATGCAAAGACACACACAACCTGAGATGCAGAAACACACACGGAGGGGTTAGGAGCAAGGATATCCATGCAAACACAAACCGAGAAAGCACGCGCCAAGATAAAGTGGGACACAAACAGATGCGAAAATGACCCACACACAGCGTCAGATTAGACAACACAAAGAGAGCCTGGGTCCACATCACACACTCAGCGCTGCAGGGCTGGACAATGGAAGACAGAATTAGAGGTTACAATGGATTTCATTAAGCCAAACTAGACTTAACGAGACAATCGATATGTCATAATTAAACCGAGGAGGCTGAGAGCGACTTAGACTCTAAATGATGACTGCTCTTATTAAGATGGAGCAGATAGAGAAAGGCTGTGTGACAATGGAGCTCTATAACTACCTACCACCGCTGGCCTTTGTGCTCACACTGGCCTTTCACCAAGACAGGGCGATAGCAGGGGAGGAGAGCGGCCGGGAGGGTACAGGAGAAACATGGCTTTCAGCTGGCTGCAGACGGAGAAAAGAAGAAGTGATCTGGGATGATGTGAATGATGATGCTTCGTCTTTGTTGAACTTCTTATTCCTTCTGTACTTGATTTTTGGCAGAGCTCTGGTAGTGCATTTCTGTCCTTCATGTTCAGATCACTGAAAACCAGCAGAGCAGAGCCTGATAACACCAGAAATGTTTGGCAGCTTTCGATCTAGAGTACACCGAGTAGGGTTATGATGTTTGGGGATTTTCATTTGATTTCATTGAGACTTTTTGTCTGTTTTAGTTAGTGTTTAGAGTAGTTTTGCTAGTGTTTATTAGTTGCTATTTGCTAAATATTGTTTAGTTTCATTTTAGTGATTATAGCAATAGTTTGGATAATTTTTAGGTGCAAAATTCAAACAGGTTAAAGTATTGTGTTTTTATTATGTATCTGTTGATTGGGTACTCAACAGAAGAAACAATTTTTAAAAATGTTTTCAATTATTGTTGAACAATAACTGATTCATTTTATCTAAACTTTTAAGAGCCCATCNTAATTGCACCGCCTGCGGTGGTGCACTTACCAGAGGGGATTAATGAGGCTTTTAATTTGAAATTTCCAGTAAGCTTCATTTGAAATGGCAACACTAATCCCATGTGTAACAGTGGTTTTCTTAAACAGTTATCTAATGCAAAAAAGAGCAATTACATGATATAAAAATTGTCAAGGCTTTTATTTTGAAATTTTTCATAAGCTTCATTTGAAATGGCCACACTAATTCCATGTGTAATAGTGATTGGGTTAAATCAGTTATATAATGCTCAAAGCACAAGTAGTTCTGAATGCCAGCTCAGCCCTCCTCTGTAATAATTGAGTGTTCCGCCATGTTGTAGTTCTGACATGCTGCTCAGGCCTCTGTTTTAACTGAGTCTTGGCCATAGATAGAACTACAGTTATGGCAGTAGCTGTAGTGGCAGTACACAGTTTCTCTGTGTTCTGTTGCTATAGCAATTAATCCTCAGCCAATTGCCCTGTGTGTGAGACAGAGGTGGAGAAGGATTTCTATCTTTATGAGACACCCAGGAAATGCTAATGTTAATGTAGTGAACTGCCTTGCGCAATTCACTACATTAACAGTTCACTATCCTGAGGAAAAAAACATAAAAAAAGCTTAATATTATTACACCGCCTGTGGCGGTGCACTACAGTGAGAGGAATATACAGCCTTTTATTTTGAAACTTTCAGTAAGCTTCATTTTAAATGGCCACACTAATCCAATGTGTAACAGTGGTTTGTTTAATCCAACTATATAAAGCCCAAAACAGCAAATAGTTCTGAATGCCAGCTCAGCCCTCCTCTGTAATAATTGAGTGTTCCACCATGTTGTAGTTCTGACCTTCTGCTCTGCCCTCTGTATTAAAGATGTTTAGAACTACAGAGTCTTTGTAGTCCAAACCAGCAGATCTGCCTTCTCTGTATTCTGTTGCTATAGCGATTAATCCTCTGCTAACTGCCCTGTGTGTGTGTGAGACAGAAAGGTGGAGAAGGATTTCTATTTTTATGAATTTTTCAGTGTGAATTAAAATCCTTAGTATGAAGGTTGAAAATTTTCTAGAAAAAAACAATTATCCACTGACCTTATTTTTTTTATTTCACACCGTGAGTGAGAAGCTTATAGTCGTCAGTCTCGGACTGAATTTCACTGTGCATGAGGTTCATCCATTGCACTGTAGCAATGAACCAGATCAGCTTTAGCACTATGGTGATGGACCTGGCATGAGCTTCAGTCATTGGTGGTGGACCATGTCAAACCCTGCATGGATGTGCTCCTGATACTTACCAAGGGAAAGTCCAGCTGTGCAAGCTTGCTGGCTTCCATGGACGTGTTACTGGTTAAGCGTCAGAATGCTGGGTCCAAAGCGACATGCACATGTCGGGCAAGACCCAGTTAAATTTCTTCAGGAATTTAATATGTCTAGTTTCCTTATGTTCGGTTGATTTTACCTGATTTTAACACTAGTTTTAGTCGTGTTTTTTAGAGCAACCTTTTTCCTGCAGTTTACAACATGGCGTTACAGGAAATCCTAGACAAAGCTTTATGTGACACATTAAAAAGATGGCAAAGATGCTGAACAGGCAGATCAAGTCTAAGACTTATTAGTGTAAGTAAAACTATTTGAAACTGTGAAAGTTTGTTTTTGTGATGGTGGCAGAAAAGGCCTAACAGTGCTAAACAAAGATAATAGGATGTCAAAGCAAGGAAGGCCAGTATAGTTAACTTTCTTTGTGCCATCCTTAAAAAAAATCTTTGACCAGCTGTTTTTATTCAACTCCTACCTGAGCTCCCTGTTCTCATTTATTTTTTCTTTTCTCTGTTCACACAAGTGACATTCTATTTGTTGCCTTTTTGCTGCGGGTTCATGTTTCTCTTCCCAGTCTGCAGCCTTGCTAAGTTCCTCTCTTGGGGTCTCCCCCTCAGACTCTCCAACTTATTCCTCTTCTAAAGCCTCCACTAGTGTTTCGTCATTATTTACCTATTCTGGTGTTTCTGATACAGTTTCTGCAACTTGCTCCCCCACTTGTTGATCCACCACAGTGGTTCCTGCCTGGCCTTCAACTGCATTGTTGTTGAGCGACTGGTCCTCCCCCCTCCCTCTCTGCTCCTACACTAATTCCATGGATACATATGAAGAAATGTCTTCTGGACCAGAGTTTCTCAAATTTATGGATGGAATGAATCAACAGGTTTGCCTTGGCACGTCTCTCCTTACGCTAACATAGCAGACCTCACTTCATCTAAGCCACCTGCCTCTGACCTCCCTAAGGATCCAGCACTCTGCGTTTCTGAGGTCTGAGACCGGGGTCCAGATATTATCTTTACACCCGTCTTCCTCCAGAATGTGTCTGGCCCCCCGGCACTGCAAAACAGGACATTACCTGTCCAGATCACTACAAGAAAAGTTACAAAAAACAGAAATACAAAAAACAGTGGTCTTAATTCAAACCTCAGACTGATGAACTTTTAGCCTCCAAGTCACTTAAACTGGCTCTTTTAAATACCAGATCTCTCTGTGGTAAATCTCTATTAATTAATGATTTCATCACTGAGCATAATATTGAGGATATGTTTCTAACAGAAACATGGTTGAATGACAATAATGAACCAATTGTATTAATTGAATCAGCAATGGGGCAATGTAATCATTGCCCCATAAAGTGAAGGTTGTGACTTCCGGATCGAACCACCATCACAATGGTTGCATAGCGAAGGCGTTCCTGGTTGAACCGGAGTTATTAGAGAAATCCCCCCCATAGAACCTAAGTAAATATACCAATATAATCACTTAAAAAGGGGGTAAGATCGTACCACTATTTCGAGAAATAAACGCCAACTGAAGTCAGGTGGGTGAGAGAGAAGAGAGTAGCAACAATTAGCAGCTAGCAGGTTGAAGCTAACAAGCCACGAGGAGCAGTGTCTAAAAATGACCGACACCGAACTGATCTTGCGAGAACTGAAAGGGTTTCGCCAAGAAAATAAAGAACAATTTGAGACAATAATAGAAGAAATTGTGAAGGTGAACACCAGGATGGAGGAGGTGGAGGGACGTATGGAGAAGGCAGAAGAAAGGATCCTAAACACAGAGGAGGTCATCACGGCTATGCTAAAGCTACACGCTAAGCTGGAGGACAAATTGATGGATCTGGAGAGTCGATCCAGACGTGCGAACATAAGGATGTATGGGGTACCGGAGCGATCCGAGAAGGAATCGACAATGATCTCGTTTGTCGAAACCCTACTCAGTCAAGGTTCTTGAGTTGAACTCCACACTGAAAGAGCTCATCGATCAGTGGGGCCGCAGCCGCCAGCCGACATGCCACCACGCTCCATCATAATCAAGTTCTTAAGCTTCAGAACTAAAGAGATGATACTCCGCAAAGCCTGGCAGAGGAAGGGGTTTACCTGGCAAGAAATTCACATAAACCTGGATCATGACTATCCACCTCTCATACTTAAAAGACGAAGGGAATATACCAAAATCCGCAAAGTATTGAAGGAAAATAACATCGACATCCAGACCCTCTTCCCCGCGAAGTTGCGTGTTAGATACGAAGACAGAATCAAAACCTATGATGCAGTAGAGTAGGCATAAGAGGACCTCCTGAGACGAGGCTTCACAGTATCAACCATCAAACCTCCGGAGACGCTCATGGAGCAGGTGCAGCAGCTGTCTGGACGACAGTGGACTGACGAGCGATGAAGGGTGCATTTAAAGCCGGCCGGGGTTCCAGTTACACGGAGAAGCTGCGAGCCTTCAGGAGAACACCTGCAGCCCAATCCGGGACCTAGCGGATCTTCCCCAGACCGAAGACGGCGGAAGGAACTGTGAAATACCTTCAACCAAATCTGTAACTAGTGGTGGAAACAAACTATAGAATAATCCTGTTTGTTCAGGACCTTTTTTACCTTAGGACACTAATCCATATTTTTTCCGACATGCTACTGTTGCAGGTAAGGGCCTCTCCCTGTGGACCGAGGAGGGGGACTTTTTCCTTTGAGCCCCTTGTGGGGACTCTCAGGGTCAGGTTAATAGAACCCTACCTAGGAAGTTACATGGACAAATTGTGTTCAGTTTTATGTGTGTTATGTTAATTGTTTGTTCCCTGTCGGTTCTCGCAGGGAGGGGAAATGCACCAGGTATCTGAGTGAGATGGAGGGGAGAATCACATAGATGCAAAACGGATCTTTAAAAATGGCATCATTTAATATAAATGGAGTACTCAATCCAGTTAAGAGGGAAATAATCTTATCAAAATTAAAAAAAGATAAAATCCAAGTCACTTTTTTGCAAGAGACGCTCAAGGACTCAGAACATGCCAAATTAAATAAACAAGGATTTAAACATGTTTACTTCTCTTCACATGGATCAGGGGAGTGGAGACGAGTGGGGGCCCTCATATCCAAGGCTGTAAATTATGAGCACATTTCAGAATATAACGACAATGAAGGCAGATTTGTTATGGTTACAGGCAAAGTAGAAGGAATCGTGATAACTCTCCTTAATGTGTATATTCCTCCTGGAAGTGACTGGTCCTTTTATAAACAAATAGTCGATATAATGACAAGAAAAAGTCAGGGGATTTTAATATGTGGCGGAGATTTTAATGTCCGATTAAATCCGAATATTGACTCATCAAATGGGAAACCCGATGCAAAAAACATTAGCAGAAGATTAAATACCTGGATGGGTGAGGTGGGAGTCGTGGAGGTTTGGAGAGAAAGAAACCCGAAGAGTCGAGATTACTCGCACTACTCTCATGCTCACAATGTCTACTCCTGCATAGATTACTTCTTTATGTTCAAGGGAGATTTTTTTAGGGTAGAAAGCTGTGAAATAGGCCCCAATACTCTTTCAGATCATGGTCCCATTTACATCTCAATCTGCCTGAATAATAAGAGGAGGTCCACTCTGTGGAGACTGAACTCTAACATTTTGAACAAATCGGTCATTAGAGATAAACTAAAACGTGAAATTAATTTATATTTAGAAAATAATGATAATGAGGAAGTAACTCCTCCTATAATCTGGGACACATTAAAAGCGGTGATTAGGGGTAAAATCATATCCATAACCTCATATGAGAAGAGAATTAGAAAAAAAAAAAAAAAAAAAACTCCAGGAGTTAAAAGAGGATTTGAAAAGATTACAGAGAACATGCAAAATCTCCCAAAGATGACAATACCAAACATAAGATTATAAAACTAAAAAAGAAATAGAAGAAATAAATACTCAGGAAATCCAAAAAAAGCTTATTTTATAAAGCAACAATACTATGAGGTAGGTGGGAAATCCCTGAAACTTTTATCATATAGGTTAAGAAAACAACAAGCCTGCAGGACTATACATAAAATAAGAAACGGTGTAACAAAGGAAATCAATCAATCAAATTTTATTTGTATAGCACATTTAAGCAGCAAGGCATTTCAAAGTGCTTTACATAATTAAAATAAAAACAGCATGTGAGAAAGAGAACGAGATTTAAAAAACATAATAAAAACGTAAACAGTGAGAAAGAGAAATAAAAAGCTGTAGAACTTTAGTTGAGACGCCGTCAACTGGGACTCCAACCCTTTGGACTTTAGTCAAAACGCCGTATGACAAGGACTCTAACCTCTCAGACTTTAGTCAAATAGAAATAGAAACTAATCCAGAGAAAATCAAAAACTGCTTCCAAAAATACTATAAAACATTATATTCCCAATCACAGACAAGCAGCGACAACCAGATCGATGCCTTTCTGGAAAAGGTCAATCTTCCAAACATCATTGATGAACAAAATAAGAAATTAATATCCAAAATTACAAAAGAGGAAATTCAATCAGCAATCAAGAGAACTAAAAAAGGAAAGTCTCCAGGGACTGATGGATTCACTACAGGATGGTACAAAATTATGCAAGACCAACTACTTCCAACATTAGAGAAAACATTCAACTGAGTTTTAGAAAATAAAAATATTCCCCCTCATGGCGAGAGGCAGTGATTTCAGTCATACCGAAGGAAGGGAAAGACAAACTGGAATGTTGGAGTTATCGTCCTGTAAGTCTTCTAAACAATGATTATAAACTTTTCACCTCCATATTATCTAAAAGAATAGAAGTCATATTACCAGCTTTAATACATAAAGACCAGACTGGCTTTGTCAGGCAAAGACAGAGCCAAGACAACATTAGAAAAACACATTATGAGAGAAGTCACTCAGCAAAAACTAGAGGCATTGATATTGCGTTTAGATGCAGAGAAAGCATTTAATTTGGTGGGGTCGTCTTTTTTATATAAAGTGCTCTCTAAATTTGGATTTCATACAGCGATAATTGACACATTTAAATCGTTATATACTAAACCAACGGCTAGAATTAAAATTAATGGAGATTTGACCAATTCATTCATTTTGGAAAGAGGAACGAGACAGGGGTGTTGTGCGTCGCTGCTCCTCTTTGCCTTATTTATCGAACCCATGAGTCAACTGTCATTGTAAAAGGGGTTACAATGACATCTGGGGAGCAAAAACTATCCTTATTTACTGATGATTTATTGATAAGTATAACGCAGCCCACACAGACGATCCCAAAACTGATGAAGTTGCTCGAAGAGTTTAGTTTAATCTCTGGTTACAAAATTAATATAAACAAAACTCAAGTATTAACATTTAACTATGATCCACCATCTTCAATTAAAACTATGTACAACTGGAACTGGGAGGCTGAATCTATCAAATATTTGGGTGTTTCACTACAGAGGGACTTCTCAAAACTTTTTGATATAAATTATGGCCCACTAAATTTGAAAATAAAATCAGATTTACATAGATGGAATGTTATACCCTATTTAAGTTTAAGCTCCCGGATAGAATCCATCAGGATAAATATCCTTCCACAGTTGCTGTACTTATTTCAATGTCTACAAGTCAGAATCCCACCTAAACACTTCTTAGAATGGGATAGATCATTAGCGAGGTATTTGTTTCCAGGGTAAAAAGGCCAGAATGAAGTTTAGAACTCTACAACTAAAAAAAGAAAAGGGTGGAATTGGCCTTCCCTGTTTACAGGAATACTACCATGCAGCCCAGCTAAGACCTTTAGTCTGTCTGTGTTCACCATCATACACTGCAGCATGGCAGGAAATAGAAGGAACGACGATAAAAGGAATCCCAATAACAGCCCTACTTAGTGATTATAAATTACAGGAAGAACAGCAGATCCCAGAAGACTCCATAACAGGAAGTGTTCTCAAGTCCTGGCAGGAATTGGCTAAAATTTGCAGAATAGGAGATGCATCTAAAATTATGAGGTGTGTGCCTATGATTCAGATTTTGCACCAGATAGAATTGATAACAGATTCAAGTTATGGATCTCAAAAGGATTAACTACCCATTACTCATTCACTCACAAAGGGATATTTCAGAGTTTTGAAACCTTACAGAAGGATCATGGACTGGAAAAAGATGATTTTTTTTAGGTACCTGCAGGTGAGACATTATTTTAATAAAAAATTTAAAGAGGTGCTGAGAAAAATGATTCAAGTTTCATGGGGGTATTTCTATCACTAATTAAGCCCAGATCAGACAGCAGAATTATCTCTAAATTATATAATGCTACACAACTATCTAAATATGAGAATACAGAATACATAAAGAGGAAATGGGAAAAGGAAATGAAGGTAATAATCTCACAAGAAAGCTGGGAGGAAATATGTACACAGCAGTGGGCCTCGACCGGATCAAACACATGACGGGAGTTTTGCTGGAAAAACGTTGCACTATTTGGGTTATTTTTATTAAAGACTTTGCTTCAATTTCATCACCACTTCATGAATTGACCAAGAAAGGCACACAATGGTGCTGTGGTCCAATCCAAGTAAAAGCCCTGCAAAACCTGAAAGATAGCTTAACCAGTGAGACTGTGATGTCATATTTTAACCCTAACACAGACACAGATTGGTCGTAGATGCAATCCCCATTGGCCTAGGAGCTATTCTTTATCAACATGGAAAAGAGAGAGACACACAATGGCATTTGCTAGCTGTGCTCTAAGCGACATTGAGAGATGCTACTCACAAACAGAATGAGAAAAATTGGCAATAGTATGGAGCTGTTAACATTTCCATCTGTATCTGTATGGACATCCTTTCACTCTAGTTCCTGACCACAAAATGCTGGAAGTAATATGGAACAACCGTCGTTCAAAACCACCTGCAAGAATCGAACGATGGGGACTAAGGCTTCAACCATACAACCTTCGAGTAGTCTACAGGAAAGGAACAGATAACCCAGCCGACTACATGTCCAGACAATGACATCTGATCCCCATACAGACCGGGAACCACACAAGAGCAACAAAGGTAGCTGAAGAGTATGTTAACTTTCTGGCACAACATGCCACACCCCAAAGCCATGACTTTAGCAGACATCACAGAGGCAACCCTCACTGATAGAGTCCTACAAAAGGTCACCGAGTCAAGGATGACTCAGCGAGAAATCACCATTCTACAAAAGTACAATCAAATCTGAAATGAACTGACTGTGTCACACATGGACAACATTCTTCTTCATGGCACTTGAATCGTCATCCCCTCAGGTCTGGAGGAGAGAGTTCTACAATTAGCCCACGAGGGACACCAAGGAATTATCAAGACAAAAACATTGCGCAGGTCAAAAATATGTTTCCCTAACATGGACCAAAAAGCAGAGCTTGTAGAACTGTTTAGTCTGCCAGGCAAACACCCCAGTAACTCACGTTGAGCCCCTTCGAATGTCAGAGCTACCAGAATCACCATGGCATACAGTCAGCACTGATTTCTATGGCCCTCTACCAACTAGTGAGTACACACGCTATCCAATAGTTGAGGGTGTTGGGTCTATTTCAGCAAACACTGTTATTCCTGTCCCGGACAAAATATTTTCAATGTTCGGAATTCCCAGATGTCTCAAAACAGACAATGGACCTCCCTTCAACAGTGAACATTTTTCAAAGTTCCTGACAGACATGGGCTGCCAACACAGAAAGATAACACCTCTATGGCCTCAAGCAAACGGAACAGCAGAACGTTTTATGCGTACATTGGGAAAAGCAGTCAGAGTGTCACACTGCCAAGACATTGCATGGCAACAGACATGAAAGACATTCCTCCGTGAGTACCGCTCTACTCCACATAGCACCACTGAAGAATCTCCAGCAGAGCTCATGTTCCAGCGCAAGATCTACAGAAAGATTCCAATCTTCTCTAATGTTGAAAACACCAGTGACCATGTAATCAGAAACCGAGACCAGACTGCAAAGGCAAAAATTAAACTTAATGCAGATGTACGTCATAATGTCAAGCTCAACTCTCTCAAAACTGGCGACACCGTACTGTACTGACAACCGAAACGCAATAAGCTGACAACATCCTAAAACAGTGACCCCTACACTGTGACCACATTAATGGCTCAATGGTTACCGCCAGCAACAATGGACATTCGATCACAAGAAACTCCTCTTTCTTCAAAAAGATCAGTGCCAGTGTACAACATTCTTCACCTGATTCTGGAAATGAAGACACAGACATTACTGTTCCACCATCAGGGGTTCAGCCCAAGTGACACCGAAGACGCCCATCATATTTAGATACCTATGAACTAGGTTGAAAGAATATAAGGACTATAATCAATGCATTATTTCAACAGTTTGTGTTCAACAGTAATTAAGAGCTGATCTACATTTTGATTTAGCAGTTCACACCAAATATAGCACTTGAATTTGTTCCCTCAATTCTAGATACCAGTGCTATTATTGTGTTGATTTGTTTGGAAATAGTGCTATTGTGCTCGTCACAGAGTTGTGATGTGTCTCAACACTGACTAACATTTTGTTTAATGCAGAAGTCCAGTGAAGTTTGTTTTTGTTTGAAGAAAAAAACTAAGGCTGTTTTAGAATGAGAAGTTGCTTGTTAAGAAAAAAGAGTGATGTAATGTATACAGCGGTGCTTATACAGACTGTCAGTGAACGCACCAGGAGAAAAGATGCAAGTGCACACGTGTATGGTAGAGAACAGATGACATCCAGAGATGTGGATTTCACGTTTGAAAATGTAAACTGTTTTGGAAATGTTTTATTTTGAAAGGTGATGTTTTACTGTGAAAAGTTCCCCCAGATGGGGTAAAGAGATTAAGGAGAAGTTTTGGGGAGTTTGGTGAGGGCTGGTTGAGAAGCTTAAAAAGAAATTAAATGTTCGACACTGAGAAAGAGCTCAATCATGTCTGAGGATTATTCTTCAAAGGAGAATCAGTATCTGGACACCCACGAGTCTTATACTGGTGGCAGCAGTGGGATAGTTTGGGATTCTTCTCATGGTTTGTCTGACTTCTTTAGCATCGGCGGTTGCTATCTTCGTGTTTTTATTTTTTAGCTAAGAGTGTTACTTGGGCCTTCCGCCCGGATTATACATCTCATTCACCATGTTAGAGGACAACAGGCCAGCCACATCCAACAGGGAGCTTCAACATCTAACGCATTCCAGTTGCTTCGAACAAGGGGAATGAACACATGAAGCAGTGTACACGCCACTACAAATTTCACCCCATTCTTTTTGGTTCATTGTAGGGAGGCTCGTTTACCAGCCGATCTTTTCCTTAGTGCTCCCACTAACAATAGGCAAACACTTACATGTGCCCCTAATGAGTATGCTACTAGCCTCCTAAAAAAATGTTCTGCTTTTCACACTGCAGCTGCTAACATTGCTGCTGTACCCTTACAACAGAAGCACTATTATGACATGAAGTTTATGATCCTGGGGATTTAGTGTGGGTTGACACCCCTCTTTGTCTAGGCATAAGTTGGCTCCTTGATGGACTGGACCTTTCAAAGTTTTAAAACACCTGGATTTGGAGGCAGAAACTGATGTTGATGAGGTGTTGGACCAATTTGACCCCAGAGCTAAACCCAAAGTTGTTCACTACCGCCTCAAGCCATATCCCCTGTACCCAGGTCATCTATGACAGATTTTCCACCATAGTTTGTTTGTTGATAACTGAAGGGACAAGACCTAAATATTTGTTTTCCCTTATAAAATAAACACTTTAAAAAATTGGACCTTGTAGAAAACATCACAAACTTGCTTAAAAATACGTTGCATACTTAATGCGATGTCCGTAGCAAACCTTTGGTTTGAGATAAGATGATCTTGTGTTAGAAGCCAAAGAAACCTTGTGATTAGCTTAACAACCATTTGATATATTATACATAATGCAGGAAGAATTAAGGGGGTTTCATAACTGTTGTAGGGACAGAAAGAGGTGATTGTTATGTTTCCAGTATTGATGAAAACAAACTAAATGGATGGGAGCAATTATGTGGTGACAGACGGATTCCTAGTAAATGACTCTTGCCGCCTGCTCTTTTCACTCTTGTGCTAAATAAGCAAGCTCTGGTGTCATCTTGATTGAGTGGAATTACAGCATTGCCACAAAAATGTTAATGTATTGGAATTTATCAGTTGAGACTAGTGTGTATGTTATAGTTATGTAGTTTTGTAACTGTGAGTTTTTGTATGAAGACATACAAAACCTCACTTAGATTTCCAACATTTCAGGTTGAATGACGCATACAGGTGTGTTCAAAATAATAGCGGTCCCACATCAGTAGGAAGATAAGGTGCTAATTTTGTTTAAATTTCAACCGTTACACTGCAATTAAGTTTATGGAAAGTATAGTAAAGGCAGAGAGAGAGAGAGTTACGACACTCTGAACCCGCAGATGCATGGTCATGTGGTTCATGTAGCTCTCAATAGTTCCAAAGATCTCAGTGCTGTCAGTCAGTTTGAATGGCTTCTGGTGTGATGTAACGCAAATAAATGACTTTTCTTACTTTCTCCCATGACCTTGAGCTATTTCTGAGCAATAATGAATTGATTACTTCATTATGTATTTTATCAAAGCATTTTAGATGCAGCAGGGATATTTGTACCTGTTTAGAGGTGATAAATGATAAATTATAGGGAAACAACACTGCCAACAGTAGAATATATTTAGGCTACAGAACATATCTAAGTGTCTATGCAATACACTGATAGGTATATTTAAAGAGTTTTATAATAATATTATGCATGTAAATAGGAAAAAAAAACGGGAGTAATACCAATTTTATAGGGTTGTTTCTGATGTCCTTTGTTAGTTTGAGAATGGTATATCTTGTCTGTGCCAGCAGTTAGCTCTACTCCAGTTTACCTTCAGATCTACATCCTACAAAGAAATTTAAATATATATATATA
>NW_015115622.1:61565-63713 GCF_001443285.1 Poecilia latipinna
GAAGCTTTATCTGACGGTAAATATCAATTTTATAAAGGTTAAGGTGTTAAATTTATTTTGTTCAAACATCCTGATTCAGCGCTTTTGTAGGACAGAGGTGATCTTACCTTTGTAATGCTTTGTTTGCATCATGCTTTAATTCATTCTTGTGTGGTTTACCTGGAAAATATATTTCAAAAAATTACTCATCTTCACAATTACTTTTTCCTTAATGATAATGTCCCCATTTATGCAACCGTCTCTGATGAAGGAAATACCTTAAACTAAATTACCCACATCAATTTTGCAGAAAAAAAAAGGGAAATATTTCCTAGTTGAGACAGTTCAGTAACCGGAATTACCACAAGCATGAGAAAATCATCAACTTTCAAAAGTTAAGCTGCAATGGATATTACAAAACGCTGAATTAGACAGTTTAAAAAAACAACAAAACAAAACAAAAAACTTTATAGCTGTCAGCTTGAAGCACCTGCAGTTAAAATACAACTAGCAAGAAAACATGCTTGATTAACAAAAACTGGCGACAAAATATCACTGTTGATAAATTATGGTACAGCACAGTCAGATGACAATTCACAATAGCAAGAAAATATATTTTCATCAACTTACTGGAGAAACACTTCTGAAACACTGAGAATTAATAATGTTCAAACCTGGAACTGCTGTTTGGAACTGAAGCTCCATGACCCACATGACTTAAGCATTTCATTCTTGGAAGTCTATGGGCATGTCCGAACCCTCCTCCAGGGTTTCTTCCAGTGTATTACAAGCCTGGTGGCTCCCTATGCCTTACTAGCCCCTGCGCCAGGCCAAACATTGTTTTGTTTTTTTTGTTAGTAGAAAAATTAATAATGCAAACTCTTGAGCAGAATTTGACTTGGGGACCCCTCTTGCTGCTAAAAACATCAACACCTCCAACAGCTTCTGTGTTAGATTTACTGAAATCTGGGAAAGGGGGAGTAGTTTAATTGGCCAACCTAAAAAGCAAATGCATTATAAGTGCAGTTTACTAATTTGTATTTGTGAACAAACAGATCCCAAACTCAAGGATTAAACTCATAGCATCAAAGTGTTGCTATGGTAACAAAACAATCTAACTATCAATATTGTTCTTTGAACTTTTACAAAGTAAACTTGCCAGCTCCTTAAAATCTTAAATTTAAATGTTAAACAATTAAAATATTTGGTAACACTTTATTTGACGGGGTGTGAATAAGACTGTCATGACACTGTCATAACCATGACATAACACCTGTCATGAACATGAGTAAGTTTCCATGAATATTTATGACTATTGTCATAAAGTGTCATTTGGTAAATCACGACACTTTTAATACAAAGTTGACATTATTCAGAATGTCTTAGTTATGACAACTTGACATTAACCAAGAAATCATGATCTGACATAAATTTGTTATAAAAGTATTACTGATTAAACTTTTAAAATGATGTAGCTTTATGTGGTAATATTATAAAGCTCTGCCATGTTGTTTACTCTTTAATTTCTTAATTTAACTGATCCTAAAGTTTTACAGCAAGATGTCTACAAAACACTGATGAACTTTGCATTTGAAACATTATTTAAGGCTGTTTTAACCCTTGTGCGTGCGAGGACTGAGGCAAATGATAAAAGTTTTACGTGTGTGGGGTCGGTTGTACCCCATTTCTAAACACAAGGGTTAAGTAGTGCAATACACCATCTCCACCAGTGAGAGGCAGCAGTCCACGAACAGGCGTGCAGTTTGTTGGTGAAGAAGAAATCTTCCATATTGTGGCGCAAACCTAACAAGTTCTAACGGCCAGACCTCCTGTTTAAAAAGAAGCCGAAGTTTGATACCTAATACATATGAGGTATGTGTCTTATTAACTTTACATTGACTATGTTCTCTTTCTCTGTAATGTTAGCTATAAGCAATTCAAGCCAATCCTACCTTGCTGTAAGTTAATGTTAGCTAAAGTTATTAAACACAATTACTGTAACGTTAGCCCTTAATATTAAATATATTTTAAAGACAGGCAAATTGTTTTCCTCCTCCAATTTTAATCTAGCAAATTAAAAGCTAATATATTAGTCAAAGTTATCCTTCATGTGCATTATTTAGCGATTTGGCTGATGTGACACAGAGTTTGTTGTGTTCTTTGCTTTGA
>NW_015115623.1:0-7678 GCF_001443285.1 Poecilia latipinna
ACTTCAGCATTTTGAGAACTGCTGTGGAAACGGCTCCACATGCCTGGCTACCCACACTCTGCAGGCCAGCTGGAGCAGAAGTGCCCACCTCTTGGGGGGATTTAATGCAGAAAATCGGGGCAAATCCAACGTTGGCTGGGAGTGAGGTGGTGGGACGGGGGGCAGCAGGGACACTGGGAAACATTAGCGTAGCCTACCTAGCCCATTAGCAAGCTCGCTCCAGCTGAAAATCGCAGGTTAAGTTGTTCTTTTTGAGACCCCAGGAGAGTTTTCCTGCAGCCTGCATTGAATATTTACTGTGAGGTGAGTCTGGGCTTTGTTTGTGCTGCTCCCATAAAGTACAGTTGGAAAAGTTTGTTTGGGCAGCAGCTTTGCACCTTCTGCCTTCCCACTTTGAACATCCAAACACTGCAGTGCCTTGCAGAAAAGTCCATATGCTCCCATCTTTTCACTCTAACCTCAAACTTCAGTTTCTTTTATTTTACAGTCTGGATATTTTTATATATGTGTTGAAGAGAGAATCACCACAAACACAGCTAGTATTTATTTATTTATTTGTATTTTTAAATCATTATTTTACCTGAAAGTCTCTTCAGATAAAATCTCTTTTTTAAGGGAGACTTGGCTAAGAGTGTATCAGTGTACACTATAGAAAATAAAATAATTTAAAAAGTGCAGATTAAAAAAAAAATGAAAACGTAAAAGAAGAAAGCACAAAATTAAGGCTTTGTGAAATTATTAAAAGTGATTTAAAAACAGCAGCTCCATTCTTCAGCTGAACAGTTTTTAAAAAGAGTTTTAATTTGTTCTTGGTAATAAATGATTGGAGTTGTTCTGACTTTGGTAAATTATTCCAGGACCAACATGCAGAAGTTGGTCCTGAGCAAACTGAGTTAATGTTTGTTTTTTCAATGTAGAAAGAAAAGAATCAAAAGTCATGTTTGATTTTAGCCACAAACCTTGTAGAGAACACAGAAGTTGTAGAAGACAAACTTTTTTGAAAATTTATAGTCAGCAGCTAAAGGTGGTGGGAAACTAATGCTGCAAACTTCCTGCACTGAAACATGGTGGCAGCAGCATCATGATGTGGAGATGTGTTTATGGGAAGCTGATGGGAAAATAGATGGAGCTACATGAAGGGAAAGCTTTAGTCTGGGCTGGAGGTTCAGTTTCCAGCACAAAAAACTCTAAACATAACCAAAAATAAAGTAGGGCAGTTTAAAACAAATAATTTCCATGTGGCCTAGTCAAAGTCCGGGCCTAAATCCAACTGAGGATCAGAGACGACACTTGAAAACTGATGTTTACAGAAGCTCTCCATCCAATCTGACTGAAACTAAAAACCTTTGGTCTAGATTTGAGTCTCTAGATGAAAATGGAAATGTTCATCTAAAAAAATCATTAATTTAGTTGAAAACTAAAGCATCCAGAAAAACCCACATTAGAATAAATCAATTTAAAAACCATGTATGATTTTGCTTCCTCTGCAGCAGATTTGTGCTGAAGACACAAATCACATAAAATCCCATTAAAATACTCAGAAGATAGAGGCTGGAATGAGACGGGGTGTGAATACTTATTCTGCATTTCAGAGTTTGGGTCTCAGTGAAGGTAAGTTTTTTCTTTCTTAAAAAACAAAAGCAGGTACCGTTGGGTTGACACTATCCTGGATGCCAGCCGTTTGCTTTTATGCAGATAAAGAAAGAAAAACAGGGAATATGACCTCAGATGTCTGTTTGCTGTACAGATTTGCATTAATAGCTTTCGAGAATTGAAAACCATAGCCCCACTTCCATATGCGCAATATTTGTTCGTTCAGTATGATGTTCATTAAAAAGTAATATTTGTCTTCTCTGCAGGTGAATGTAGAGACAAAACTACCTCAGTCGCTGTTTTTCTCCTTTTTCCTTTCAAACATTTCAGTGACCCTGATTTCCCGCCTGATCCTCCATGATCCTTTGCTTCCCTGACTTCAGCTCGCCCGTCTCCCCCTGTAGGATACAGTTTTATTCCCAACACTATTTGTCTGCCAGATTGTCTGTGTGCCTGCCGTGTCGGTTTTCTACTTCTCTGCATTTTCTTGTTTTCCAGTCATGCCACTTCCTCTGGCCTCAGCCTGAACCTCTTGTTTTCTTTTGTCTTTCTTTTGCAAAAGTATCCTCGACACATTGTGATTCTGTGGATTATCGAGCCATCTGTGAGCATGGTGTCTGTCGAACACTGTTTGGTAAAGTAGATCAAATTAGCATAAATGGGATATTCTTCAAAAATGAGTGAATTAGATTCTGAGATCTCTTTCGTTTCTACAAAAAATACCATAAAACTCGACTTTTCAGAGTCATTATTCGGAACCATGACTCAGAGAGAGGGGAATCCTTAATTTGCATTTGTCTGAATAAATCTTGGGTTCATACTTTGGAACTGTCTGCAAGGATTTTCTGCAGAAAAAGGTTAAAGATGTCAAAGGGGAGTTTTGTGTTTGAAGCTTTTTATTTTGCAGCTTTTTCTTCTTCTTATCTGTGTAATAGTATGTTTTTTTTTTCATGCAAAGGTGGTACACTGTAAAATTAAATTATGGCTTTTAGCCATAAAACTAATTTACAGCAGCCACCACTTTTATCAGCACTGCTATTAAAGAGAAAAGCTTAAAACAAATTAATATTTTATTGTACAAACAAAATATCCCACTAAAAAAATCCAACCTTTAATTTCTGCACATTTATTAAGTGCCCTCATTGGGTCATATTTGTTTCAACACACATTAACAATTCCCATTAAAAGGTCAGTTTTATGTATTTTCATAGTGGCGTTTTATAGCACAATCAAAGGAAACCTCAGTCGGAGAGTCACAGGGTAACAAGATGTGGAGGGAAAGTAAGAAAGAAGCATGAAAACAGAGAAATAATGAGAGGAACGAACAAAAAGAGCAAACAGGTTTATAAGCTGAAGCAGAGGTGGAAGTGACAAAAAGCAACCAGAAGGAATAATTAGATGTAAATGGGAGCAGCTGAAGGAGAATCAGGTGATCAAAAACAGCTGCAGAAGGAATAGAAGCTGAAAGAAGATGAAAAATTAACACAGAGAACTGAACTGAGACTGAAAGGAACCAGAAGGCATGAGAGAAAGAGCAAAAAGAACCAAACCTAAAAGCACAAACAGAAAAAATGAAATACAAAGGAATCAACAAATACGGCAAGACATTTAATACTAATAAACTGAATACGGCAAGACCTGTTGAGCTATAATACAACATAAACGACCCACCAAACGATCTAACAACGTTACTGTTGGGAGAGACGAGCGTTTCTCCTGGCAACCATTAGAAACTTTACTGTCTAAACTTCTCCAACTGTTCCGTCATAAACTTTCACATTTATCTGCTAACTAAGGCTGAGGTGGAGCTCTTTGATGCTTTTGTAATTCCTCTGAACTTTGCACAGTCTGACCTTTGGGTGAATTTAATTTAAATTGGCAATTTAGGGTGTCATTTGCAAATATCCCTCCTCTCTGCAGAATAGTAGGAGTCAAAGTACAACATTTATTCTGAAATTAATCTGTTAACACATCTGTACTCTGCAAACAGATAAACAATAATAACCATTTAATTTTATAGAGGCTCACGTTCAGGTGTATTCAGATACTTATTAGCAGCTTTTACTTTCTCTGGAAAACAGCAACGATTCTAAAAAACAAAATTTCTGCTTCGTCTTTGTTTTATTTATTTTAAAATACTAAAAGGTCATCTGGCCTGACTCGGTACAGATGCTGCTCTGCTGGACCTGAAAACACACATTCATCACTGCCATCACCTCAGTTAGTGCAAAACAAAACCACACAGATACATTCAAAATATCTATTCGATAATAATGAGAAATAAATCTCCTGGTACGAGTGAGGGTGCACTTTATTTTCCCACTGAAGGTAACTGAGTTTAAAGATTGTAGGCATCCAGCCAGAGGTGAATTTATACGAGTTGTCATTTTGATTTTACTCATAAGTAAATCTTGTTTTATTTTTTTATTTTTGCTTTTACTCGTGTGGAACAGAAATCTGATCCATCAAAGCCCATTAACTGAGGGATAAATCCTCAAGGTCTGCGTTTATGTTAAGCACTCAGAGAAATCAGTGGCATATGAAAGATTTTCCCCGTTAACAAAATCAAAAACGAAACCGAGCTGCATTCATAAAAAGTTCCATTTATTCCCAAGTCATTTTATTTACAAATCTTACAAATACGCCGTTGTTTGAGTGCATGCCCGCATCGGAAAGATGAATAAAACATTAATTTAAAACAAGTGATGTGACTTCAGTTCTTTGAGGCGTTCTCCTTGTTTTCACGCTGGAGAACAAACAACAAGCCGAACCGAACCAGCAAACACGTTTCAGGCCAGTCCTGCTCCACAGGATTACTGGGAAGAGACTTCAGCTGTGAATCCACTGTGGCTTTACGATAATCCCATCAGAGCCGGCCACGGTGCAACGAGACTACAGGACTCCCGAGCCTGTTAGCGCTGATGAGAGCCCACAGTGGAACAAAGACACACAGGACACAGGACGGGGCCGATCTTCATTAAAACAATACAAACACCCACTGTACAAACCAACCAGTTTACAGCCTCTCAAAGCACCACACCGTCTGATCCTAGGAGATGACCTCTAATCTAATGTTTTAAAACGTTACACAGATAGAAACACACCTTATGGAAATTCCTTCTTCAGGAGTAAGTGCTCCTTTTAAAGCTCATTTATTCCCTGGGATACTAATAAAAGCCTGAGTTAACCACTGTAATTATTCTGCATGTTCACATGACATCAGGATGTTATTATAGACCTCAGTCGACTCTTTTAATTAAAGACTTGTTTAATACTCCTGTCATTTCAGTCTGACTCTAATATCCTCCTGGTTTATGGAAAACAAAGGAACTCCTGGAAAATATCTATCAGCATCTGTGTTTTTAATTCTATATGTTAATATTAAAATATCTGCCATCTTTTAATAAAGTCTTATCAGGAAGCTACTGAGGAGAAGGTTGCTCAGAAGTTTACATACACTCAAGGTGACGAGTCTGATTTACACGGCTGCGTATTAGGACCACTGTAGACAAAAAAATAAAAAACGAGTAGATTTCTGAAAAAACATCTGACATTTTTAGATTAATTTCAGAAATCAGCCAGAAAAAAAAAAAACATTTGTTTGTTTTTTGATATTTCTAGCTAATATCAAAAATTAGCTAGAAAGAAATTCAGACTATTTTAGATTAACCTCAGGAAATTTCTAGAAAAAAATAAAAATTTCTTCAGCATCAAAATTTTTTACTTTTCAAAGAAAAAGAGGATTTCCACATTTTCCAAGAAAATTGGACATCGTAAAGTTTCTACAATGTTTAGCGTAGATTCATTAATTTTTTTCTATCTACAGTGGCCCAACTACGCTGCTGTAGATTTAAATTATTTATTTGAAAAGGAGATTTATTACAAAAGTTCACCCAGTAATGTCAAGACGTTACTCACAGTAGTACAAGAGACACTGGGCTTTTTCTCAGGAACAAGTTGCTCCTACTTGTATGAATGTTGTAGAGAAAAGTTTCTTTAGTTGCTGTTGAGTACTGGAACCACATTACCTGCTTTCTGATGCAAAAATAAAAAAAGTCTGATAATCTGATAAACATTTTAGTTGGTTGTGGTGCAGCAGAACGAGGGGCAACGTTCCGACAAAAAACAACTGTGTGCATATTTATGTTTCAAGTTTGCAAAGTTAAGCATGTGATTAATCTGATTACATTTTTTTTATCAATTGACGACATTAGTTTAAATGTTTATCTGTGCTAATTGAATGAAGCCAGAATGTCGTTGGTGGATTTAACCAAACATCAGCTGTGGTTTGTGTATCTGTAAGCATAACCCAACTTTTAAAAAAAAAAGTGTATGTAAACTCCTGACTGGCCCTGTAGATTTAACAAGGCGGCATCAATAAGGAGAAAACTTTTGCCGGTCAGACTTTTTTCCACCAGATGTCGACATTTTTGCAGTATATGGGGTCAAACCCTGAGCTAGGCTGGAAGCTGCTGCCGGATGGACGGCCAGGACCGGGAGCGTCTTCATCCCCAGCAGGCTGGAGACGGGCAGGGCGTAGTGGGAGCTCTGGATGGCCGGCAGGGTGGAGGGGTTAATGGCGGAGGAAGTCGGGGCGGAGGCGGCCAGGACGGCCATGGAGGTGGCGGCGCTGGAGGCGGTGGGGGCCGTTTGAGAGAAGCTCATGTTGAGGTCAACGGGGGTCGCAGAGGACACGACCTGCATGGTGTATTTAGCCATCTCTAAGCTGGAGTCCAGAGGGTGGAAGATGGTTTAAAAAGACAAGAAAAAGAAAAGATACTTAGCTAAAAGTAACAAAAACTGAAATGGAGAAAACATTTTTGTTAACTTAAATAAATAAAAACGTAATTGATGGGGAAAAACTTATTAACTGGAACTATGTTGTACATTTACTGAAATATACTGAAATTAAATATATACTATCATTTTGTTTTTGTGTTTAAGGATCTACTGGCCTTTCAAACTTATGGAAAATAGTTTTGTTTTTTTTGCCTCCAAATCAGTTTGCGTCAGTTGTCACCAATTTACGGCACTTCATACTACTGGTGGCATTTACGCTAATTCGCAAAATGGCGGCAGTAAAAGCTGGGAGAAAACGTCAGAGTCAGACACATTTTTTAAAATGGTTTCCTATTGAGTATTCATCACCCCGTCGATAATCACAATACAATACTTTGACCTCTTTGTTATCTTCACTTAAAAATTAACCAAAGTGTGAAAATAAAAACTAAATATTTAACAACTTAAAAAACCGAGCAACCACACTCCAAAACTTGAATTGGACAAAAAGTCACAATGAAACTAAACTATTACAACCAGGGATGAGAAAACAGAAAAATCAAAGAATGGGCTTTAAAAAAATAAAAGAAAAGGAAGCAGCGAGTGGGGATTTTAATGCAGTCAACAGAACGGAGCAGTGAGTTGGAACAAATCCAGCCTCACCCAGAAACACAACAAATCTGCCCTTTACAGCAGCGAGCTGTTTGGATGTCTTATCATCAGGCTGCGGTGAGCAGCGCGGCGGGACGTGGCCGCCCTGCGTAATGTCTCACCTGGCGTTGATGAGGTACTGGGCCACGCCGATGCTGGCCGGCGAGCCGCTGATCGTGACTTGGCGCATGGCTGAGCCATCAGTGGCGCTGGCAATTTTGATGTGCGCTCCAGAGACCTGGCGAATCTCATTGATCTTGCTGCCTTGTCTTCCAATTATGCAGCCAATAAACTAGCGGGAGGAGATTGAAAGCATGTAAATAACAAAAGAGCTCATATTTCAGCGCTGTCCAGGAATTAGATCTGACAGCAGAAGATAGGAGCCGAAGCGACAACAAAACAACCCAGTTCTCTTTCTATTCTCTGATTCTTACCTCCATTCATATCTAATAAAGTCTGGCTTGTGAAGTGAAGCGGGATTTCATAGCAAGTCAGCGCAGTAGAAGATTAGCTTTTAATCTCCGTTAATTCTCAACATTTTTGGGAATTTGCTCACTTGTTTTCCATTTACTGTACTGTCTGTGGAGTACCACAAGGATCAGTATTGGGACCAGTTTTATTTAATCTTTATATAAATGATATCAGTAAAGTGTCC
>NW_015115623.1:11973-21101 GCF_001443285.1 Poecilia latipinna
TTATTTTATATTTGTATCATGTTCGAATAAAATTTCATTTCATTTCAAAAAAAAAAATAATATGATGGTCTGTAAACAGCGAAGCGCCGTGCTCCGTCTACCAACCAGCGCCTCTGAAACTCGGTGATTACCGTGTCAAATCCTTCTTGTTTGTTTTATGCGTGGTGTTGACTGACAATTCACAATTTTAGGGAAAGGTTACTTGCTTGACTCTTTCATGAATCTCAGTCGGTTGCCTAGTAACAAGAAGACTCCAGAAAGACAGCGGTCCAGCCAGCAAAACGGTCAGACAGCCACTTTGTTGATTTTGCATTTCATTAAACGGAGGGAGCGATAACGGGAACTTTGAAGGGCCAAATCAGGGTTGAGTGGCCTTCCTTTGTTTTTAACCTGCAGGTCTCCGGCTGGCGGCAGCAACGGTGTCACAATGAATGCAGCTTAATTTTCTCCTCATTCAACACACTAGTATAACTTTAAACAACTGGACACATGAGTTTGAATTATTGTTGGTTTTATAGCTGCTGGCTCAGTGGACCACAGTTGTTTAACATATTGCTAAAATCAATGAATACTTCAAACTCCTCCAAAACCAAAATGTGCCAAAAGTTAGTTAAAATGAAAGCAACTTGGTTTATTCATCTGGTCCTACATGTTAATTTTTCAGTCACATTTGCACCATATTATTCCAGAAATGATATGGAATAATATTCCTACATTTGAGATCTGTACTAAATATTTTAGTTTGAAAATGAAAAGTTTGTTTTGGGTAAGTATTTAGCTAGCAAAATAAATATTTAATTTGGAGCAAAATATTTAGTTTATAAACTAAATATATGCTTTCAATCAAAAAGATTTTGGTGTTTGATATTGAACCAAATATTACTATTGTTATTTATTTCAAACACGATAGTAGGATAAAATATCAGAATAAGGAACGTAAGAGACATATTTTTGTACCTCAGTAATCTTAAAGGACTAGGTTGTATTTATTTAAAGTATGGATACAAAAACCTTGCACCAAAATCCTGATTTAAATATCTGTTTTGCTGCAGTCTGAGTAACTTTGCACCCTTGACTGGTTTAAATGCATCATTAATCTGATCTGGGCTTCAGTGCCAAGTGAACACTTATCTGCATCTATGACCTGAAATTAACTAGCTTTATTTATGAGTAGTAATATTCAGCAATACTGCCGACAACTCCTCTCTGACAATGCAGCGGGTGAATTTATGAAGTAATATCTGTCGGCCAAGAAAAAGGAGAATTACTTTCTGTTGCTCAGATGTGTGCATCCCAACATCTCCCACCGTAACTCGTCTTCTAGAAAGTTTTAATGAACTCAGTCGCATGAGGATGCAAGTGTTGGTGAAACAGTGGAACACTTACATCATTAGGTATTGCCAGCTCCTGTGTGCTAGTGGGTGCAGAAGCATCCAATCCTGCAAAGTAGGACAAGAAGCGCTAATAACAGCATTGTGCTGATGGTTCACACATTCATGACATGAAAAATCAACACCAATGTGGCTGGTTCATCTTGAACATATAAATTACAAACATATATACAAAGCTCATCCTTTCTCTTGCTGCAGTTTTAAATCTGAGTTTAGGATGGCTATCGCATAAAACCTGCATGAAAAATCTAATGTGCAGCTGCTGCTTCTCCGTCTGATGGAATCTCATCAAAAAGTTCATTTATTAAAAAAATGAAACTCAAATACTCATTACACACAGAGTGATTATATTTCAAGCACTTAATTCTGCTTACAGCTAAAGAAAAACCCTAATTTAGTTTAAGAACAACAGAAAAGGAGAAGTTTAATAAAGAAATGTTACACTGAGATGGAAACATGCAGTCCATCCACATCCTGAAGAAAAGGTGACTGCACTGCAAAAACACAAAATCTCACAAAGTATTTCTGCTCTACACTCTAGTGCAGGGGTGGGCAATCCTGGTCCTGGAGGGTTGGTGTCCTGCATCTCTTAGCTGTCTTCCTGGTCCAACACACTTGAATCCAATAGCTGAATCACCTCCTAAGTGCAGTCAGGTTCTCCAGAGTCCTGCTAACGACCTCATTATTTGACTCAGGTGTGTTTAAGTGGAGACACATCCATCAGGAGACCGACCCTCCAGGCCTGGATGAGTTTCCTCCTGGACAAGTCAAGACTTTTTGAAACAACCTGATCAATCATTTTTCCTTTGATTCGGGTGTATTGAAAAGTTTCAGAACAAAGACTAAGTTGGAGACTTGTGACTGCAACTAAACTTGTTTAGTGTGTATATGTTTAGTGGGGGCTGCACAGTGGTGCAGTTGGTAGAGCCATTGCCTTGCAGCAGGAAGGTTCTGGGTTCAATTCCCAGCCCAGGGTCCTTCTGCTTGGAGTTTGCATGTTCTCCCTGTGCATGGTGGGTTCTCCAGCTTCCTCCCACAGTCCAAAAACATGACTGTCAGGTTAATTGGTTTCTCTAAATTCTCCCTATGTGTGTGCATGGCTGTCAGTCTCTGTGTTGCCCTGCAACAGACTGGCAACCTGTCCATGTGACCCTGCCTCTCAGCTGGAGAGGCAGCAGCAACACTCCCATTAGGGACAAGGGTGTACAGAAAATGGATGGATGTTTAGTGTGTATACTTTTTCTCTCCACTCAATTTTAAAATACTGTTCTTGCACAGATCGCTCTGCAAACAAAGAATTAACCTTTTAGAAATACATCACTGTGTGTTTTGAACCTCTATAATTTGAGTTTCACTTTTCTTAACTTGAAATTGTGAAATAAATCAAACCTTTGATGACATTCTAAGTGACTGAGAAGCAGCTGGATCTGTTTCCATTAGCTGCGTTCCCATTCCAAATATGCACAAAACGTCGATGTTCCGCGACTGTCAAAAAAACAGTTTCACTATTGCAGTGTTTCCATTAAATAAGAAATGCAAATAAAATCATACATGAATAAGTTTGTTCACATAAATCATTTAAAAAACATGCTGTCATCATCCTTCTACCACTTCCTGTTGTCTTTTTTCATCTTTTGTTGATCACATGAATTCTGATGCAAAAGTTTTTCTATTGCAGTTTTATCCATCAATACAGCTGAAAAACAGCTCATCCTACAACAAAAACATATGGAAAAAGTTTTTTTTTTTTTTTCCAAAATTTCAAAAGTTTCTATTAAGCAAATTTATCACTATTAATTCCCATTTTGCACAATTATATGGTGAATGGAGACGCAGCTTGTGATGCAGTGTAATGTTTGTGGTTAGTCGGGGCAGATTAAATGAGTTTGGAACGACTGAGGTTGGGGATGATGTGGCCAAGATTATGTTAGATTTAGAGGAGAAATGTTGTGAAGGTAAAGGATTTTTTGGACGGGGGGTAACTGGGTGAATGGGCTTAAATTTGGGAGGAAATGAGAAAAGGTGAGCAATATTTACTGATATGTAAATATTTCTGTCATTTTTTCCATTTTCCTTGCCCAAAGAAGCTGCCATGACTCTGAAATATCTCAGACTGTCTGCTTCTGTCTGTAAAATATTCCTCTTCAGAGTGTAAATATCTCTGTGGCTAACTTTCAAGATTATTGATGAAACAATACTCTGGTGGCTTGACCTTTAAACTGGCTGCCTTTTTCTCTCTCCTTTCATCTGCAAAAAGCAGAGTATGACTAGAAAAGCCACCACCTACAAAGATAAAAACCTGTGAGAGTCTCTAAACTCCGAGAATGGAGACATCCTTGATCCTCACTGAGGTAACAGCAGTGTATTGACGGTGTGATTTCCAAGAGGAGTGAAGACAGAGGGATAGATGGACTTCCCCGGGGAGCCGTGGGTACGTACCAGGAAAGGTAGGGTTGCTCTGCCCAAGGGAAGGGAGGGGGATATGCTGCATAGCCAACTGGTGAAGCTTGGTCAACTGCAGGGTAGGAAGGAAGTTAGAGCTAACCAATCAAAGTGGATTATTTCAGAGGAGCTGAAAACTACAATCTGAAGTTCACAAACATCACAGATGGTGTCAGTGTGAAAGAGATCGATCTGCCTTTAGAAAGCATGCAGAATACAGTCACAACTGATCATAAATGAGATCATTTCCATTTCAATCAATGCAGGTTACTACTGTGGGTTAGTGTTAGTCATGTCAACAGATCGGGGTTACTGAAGTTTCCTCTCTGCAGAGTGGGATACAGAAAGGGCGTATTGATGCGCTTGGAAGGAGTGGGCAGGAGTAGACCGTTAGGACGGATGGCAGTCGCTCAGACTGGCTCTACTTACATCTTGATGTGCAAATGCATACTGTCCTGGGATTGCAAACGCCTGAAAGGACACAAGACATGAGGGGCGACAAACTGACATGTTGTAACATGAAACACCAAACAGAAACTGTGCAGCCGAGTCTGAAGTGTGACCCGGCCGGGTGCAGTGGAAATCCATTCCCTTCCCAGCTCTAATGTGTATGGATCTGATGGAATTTCATCTAAATGTCATCTGCTGTTTTTCTGCCCCCTTTGACTGTGGCTTGAAATCCAATAACATAAACAGATGTCTGATAGGTCAGAGCACACACAGCCAAAATTCAGGACAGCAGACAGACACATGAACTTTACATGCAGCCCGTCTTCCAGGTTTCTGTCTGACATGCAAGAACTCATGTCTCTCACTTTTTACACATCTTGTTATGCAGCAGCCACAAACCTGTGGATATTTTAATAGGTTGGTGCATAATTGTGAATTGAAGGGGAAGGAATGCATGTTTTCTACTGAGAAAAACAAGAAGATGTTGTGTTTGTTTTGTACTCAACCCCCTGAGTCCAAACTTTGTTCCAGCTGCAGTTCTCTACTGGCTTTGAATGTCTACAAACTGAAATCTGTTCATCCCCACTGGCAAAATAGCTCAAAAGTATGCATGTGGTTTATTCATTGGTTGTTCCAATTTGAAAAAATATCCATGTTTTTGTTTTGTTTTGTTTTTGAAACACAAAAGTAAAATTAACCCAATTAAAAATCCACAGTTTGCTTCAGCTAAATCCAAAATGAGTTGGTCAGATGTAGTTTTAATTATTTAGCGAAAGCTGAAATTACGGGAGTGTCTGGAAGACGGCGTAAAAATGGAAATTTCACACAGATATCAGTGATTTTGTTCATGGTAAAAATCCTCAGCTCTGAGATGTGTTGACTCAAAAACAAACATTTTCATGTTGAGACTTCGGCCGTTTCTGAAGTGCTAAATGAAAATCTGATGCGCGTCAGTTCATCAGAAGGGTGAGCTCTGCAACTCTCAAAACCAAACAAATGTTTTTGATCATGGATGCAATAAGAAACTGCCATATGAGGAGTTTTTCAATAAGTTCGTATGTAAAATTTGCTCTTAATATTTATAACAAACTAATTGGCTTCACTTATCCGTCTTCATTTTCCAGATCACCTCATTCTAAAAAATGGTTTTTGCTTGTTTTGTAATAAACCACTTTGGTCTAAAATCTGAAAGCAGAAATGCATTTTAAATTAACTTTGCTAGCTCTTGCAACAAAACATAACAAAACATTAAAATGTTTCAGCTGTGGGTGAGTTTTAATTTGTTGTTGCTGACCTGGTTTATCTCTTGAAATCCTTTTAGAATACAGTAAAGTTTATGTGACATGTAAAAAGTAGCATGTAAATCAGGCTGAGAGCAGTGATGCAAGACATTGTAAAAGTCACATATGTCCACATAATTTGTGCCTTCAGCCTTCTTAGCATCTTTCCTTTATAATTTCTCTGCTTACAGCATCTCAGCATGAAGATATTACCTCAGAGCAGTTTTTTCTCACAAACGAGTCCCTCTGGTGGTTAATAACCGGTGTTATTCAGCTGCTGCATTTTTTAAATTTTCATATACTTTAAAAGATGGATTACTCCTGTTTGACCACTTACTTGTGCAGAGTGCTGCGGGGCCAACACAGCGTGAGCGCCGGCAGGAAGGACCTTGGGACGGTAAGGAATGGTTGCTCCTTTCGGTGGAGACTGGAGGCACAGGCGAGCAAACCAAAGAGGAGAAAACATTATGCACTCCCACAGCTAGCAGCGGTGCATTTTATCCGCTACTTTATACCACTCAATCAGCATTTTTATGCCCTGTACATCTGCAATGAAAAGAATATGAGACCCTGAAGCACAAAGCTGTGAGCAGACCCCATAATTAGGAGTAAGTTGAAGCTCCAATCCAAACCCAGCACTGCGCTTGATGCGGCGGGAATACATTAACAGTAACTTCTGCAGCTGACAGGCTGCAAGAAATACTAAGAAGCAAAACAAAGAGGTTCACATACTGAGCAGGCAGCGACTGATGGACTGGATAAGGAATCAGAATATGAATTAAACCGGCTGCCAGTAAAATATGACAGAAAATGCACCGTTGTTTATTTCTGGGCCTTTTCATATTGGGACAAAATGAAAAAAATCTTTACCTCTAAGGTAAAAAAAAAATCACACTCCAGATTCCACTCTGACATTAACTCAACAAATGTGGAGCCAATTTGGATCAACTGATGATCACCAGTTAAAAGCCCCTCCATGAAACCAGTGGCTTACTGGTCTGGGACCTAAACCAGTGCATTAACACAAAGCCAGAACAGAAAGACATCAGCGATGGCCTCGCAGTGGTAACTGCAGCCGTCCGTCAATCTGAAAAATCAGGAGATTTCCAAACAATTTATTGTCCATATTTCTACAGAGAGAGAGAAAGATCTTTCCAGGACTGGATGCAGCAGGATGGCCTGCATTTTATTAGAACTGAATCTGAATGAAGAACAAAACTTTTAGAGATCACAACGCATCATGTCTGGAGAAAATCAAAGAATGTCAAACACAGCGGATGGTTTGGGATTAGAATAAGGACATTTAATAGTCAGTCAGTTAACCATGAACTTTTCTGTGAACCAAAGTAATCTAATGTTAAAGCTGTAATTTTTAAAAACTTTCAATGTCCAGTTTTCTTTTTCTGAGTATATGAGAGCAAAGCTATTTCTTTATTTCTTTTCTTTCTGTCCAACAGTTGAAGTCCAGCTTGTACTGGGTCATCAAACACAGCAGCTAAACTACATCAAAACATATCAAAAAAGGAAAAAAACAAAGCGTATAAATGGCCCAGTCAAAGTAAAAAATGCTGTGGTGGAGCCTTAAAATTAATGTCTTCAAGCCTCAATGAAGTGAATCAACACTGAAACGAGAAATGGGCCTGGTTGAGAGGCTGAATTGTTTTGACATTGCTTGTTTTCAGTAAATAATGACAATAATCTGGTTTTACTGGAGATGAAACCATTTAACATGTCCTGATGAGGAAAACCCTCAAATTAAAACACTTTCATCTAATTGTTTTTGATTTTTTTTTTAACAAAAGCCAAAGCCTCCATTTTGCTTTCAATGCTCATTAGTACTGAACATCTTCCAGATCGAACCCAAACCGTTTCCAGCAGAACTCACCTCCAGCATGACGGAGCAGATGTGCCTCACACACTGAGTGATGGCCTGTGGCGTGCCGGAGATTGTGACGGCCCTCTCTGTGGAGTCCGGCAGCATGTCTCCTGCCACCTGAACCTGAGCGCCTGTGGTCTTCACATCAACCAAAAGACAGACGAGACAAAGGCTGTTTATTCCTGGAAATAAGGCGCGGAAAAGCCGTTTGAAGATTACCCCAAACACTCTGTGACCTGCAGGGAGCAGCTGCAGCCTGAAAGGCAATGCATGCTCCAATATTTGAAGAGACACTCACAAATATTGTCCATTTGGACGAGGGGCTCAAACTGATCCATGCAGGCACAAAAACACAGGATCTTACCACGTCAGTTCAGTTTCTAGTGGAAATATCTTAGTACTCTTGAATTAAGACAAAACTAAATTGAAAGTAACTTATCAGGAAGACATAGAGCTTGTTTTAAGTAAGTAATTCCTTTATACTGATTTAGAAAAGTCTAGTTCCATTGACAGATTATTTGTGGAAATTACAAAAGTAAAAAGAACCAGAACTTTTACATCAACATTAAGAATGTATTTACTTGAAACAAGCTCTTATATCTTGCTGAAACGATTATTGTCAGTTAGTTTTGTCTTATGTCAAGTGCAATAAGATTTTAGGACTAGAAAATACTTTCAGATTCTGTTACTGGGTGTTATTTTCAGAAGCAGTGACCATCTTAAAGCAGAAAAACAAGTATTGTTTGATTTCTGAGTCCCAGAGGATTTTTTTTCCTGTGTGGGTTCAGACAAACAAATTCCAGCTGGAAAAGAAGGAGGACAAGCAGCCGTACCTCCCTGATCTCTTTGATCTTGGAGCCTCCTTTGCCGATGAGCGAGCCACACTGGCTCCCTGGGAAAACCAGACGAAGTGTCACAGGTGGCTTGCTTGTCACGGTGCTGTTTGTCATGGCTGCGGTGATATCCTGGGGGGAATTCAAAAATATGTCGCAGTTTTTCCCTCTGTGGAACCTACAGAACGTCAGCTCAGTTTGACGTGTCCTTTTCAGTTATTTTGCGAAGCCGGAGGAACAAAACGCTTCTGGAAATGTTTTTGTAAAAGAGGATGATGGATGTTGATATGGAGTCATGGTGAAAAGAAAAGAAAGTTCTCACTTCTAGGATTTTACCAAGTTCTGATATCCCTTCATTCCTGTTTAATCCACATGTGATGGATGTATTAATAACTTTTATCATTTTTGTTTTCTTTATCTTCTTATTTTCCCTACTTGTGCTTGAGTTAATTATACAACACAGATCTATTCAATAAATTATAATAAACTGAAAAGTTCAGGAACTTCATCACTAAGTGAAACATATTATATAGATTAACTGCACACAGCTGGATGTTTGAAAGCTTCAGTTCTGTTAATTGTGATGATTTTTTCACTTGCAGTTATTGGAAACATGACCTTGAAAACAAAATATTACATCAGACCAATAGAAAAAAAATATTTTTAATATCTGCCTAGAGGTTATTTTCAAAAGGTAGATTTAATCTGACAGTCAAGACTCATCATATATTTTAATTGATTGAATACAAGCTGCAAAAACACAAAATCTTTCCAAGAGTTTTTGGTCTGGTTTCTAGTAAACTTGAAATTGTCATGGTAGGGTCTAGTTTTCGCACCCACATGCAAGAACAAGATC
>NW_015115623.1:24864-49699 GCF_001443285.1 Poecilia latipinna
AGTGGCTGCAAAGCAAGCCCAAATCACCACCCACAAAATCACAAAATCTATTTTGGTCTGGTTTATAGCAAATTTATCCTAGTACACCTGAAATAAGACAAAACTAATTTATAATTAACTTTTCAGCAAGAAACATGAGCTTGTTTTAAGTCGATTATTCCTTAACATTGATTATGAAAAGTATTCCATTGGCAGATTATTTTGCTAATATAGAAAAAATGTCTCGTTATAAGTGAAATAATCTGCCAATGGAAGTAAAACTTTTTCATCAATATTAAAAAATGTATTTAAAACAAGATCCTGAAAAGTTACTTCTAAGTTAGTTTTGTCTTATTTCAGGTGTACTAGGATAAATTTACTATAAACCAGACCAAAATAGATTTTGTGATTTTGTGGGTGGTGATTTGGGCTTGCTTTGCAGCCACTGAGTCAGCCATGACTTAATGTGTCAACTGAATTTGATTTTAAAGTCAAATGTGAAACCATCTATCCGACAGTCCAAACTGAATCATGCAGGAAATGAAGCTGAAAGGCCCATACATGGAAATCAGCTGCGTCGAGCTTTTGAATCTTTTTTGTGCAGTTTCTTGAATACATTTTTTTGTATTTGCTTCATAACCATTGTTTATGGGTTAGGGCCTTTAGAGAAAATCTGACTTTAATCTTGAGCTCAAAAGTCGGAATTCTGAGATAAAAGCCAAAATAATATTTAATTTGTTGGTCCTAATCCTCTTCCGTACCATTGACAGAGGAAAATCTAAGGTGTGTTTTTGTACTCTTGAGTTAGAACTCGTTAACCTTTGACCTGATAACTTGCTGAGGGTGTTTCTGTACCTCTTCAAACTTCTGAGCGATCATGGAGAAAGCTCTGAAGATTCCCTCTGTAGGTCCAGTGATGGTCACTATCCTCTCAGGAGACGAACCCTCTGATATGTTGATGCGAGCGCCGCTCTGCAAACCCAGGCTGTCGGTTATTCAAACTTCGTTTTGACCTGACTGATGACTTCAAACAATACTCACCTCTTCTCTCATCTTCTTCACCGTTTCTCCTTTCTGAAACCAAAATGATTTTAAAAAAAAAATGTTTTCTAAGGCAAATTCAATTAGTAAGTACAAAAAAAATAAATGTAAATGAAATTGACCTTTCCAATGATGCTGCCAACTTCCTGTGAGAGAAGATAAAGGAAGAAAAAGTGAACAATATGGAGTCAGAATGAAATCACTTCAGATGGGTCTGTAGAGGAAAAACACCTTGAAGATCTGCTGATTACCTTTCCGTGCATCAGCAGCCTGAGCGTTAGCGTGACGTTCAGGCCGCCGTCCAAGGTCATCTCTTCCTTGTCGGACATCCTCAGTGATTTCAGATCTTTGTGGTGAGTACTCTGCAGAGAGGACGAAGACGTGTCTGTGTGTTAAAAGTGGTTTAATGCTTCAGGATGTGGAGGAAATGATGTGTAAAATTGAGGAGGAAATCAGCCTCATCCAAGAGCATCTTTCAAAGGTGCAGTTTCATCTGGATTTCTTCTTTCTTCAGGTATCACTGAGTTTCTGTTTGAGATGAAATGGTCAGGTATGTGTCTATTACGGGCTCTACTTCTATGAATTTCCACCTAAGAATATTTGGGTGCTTGTGCTAATGGCCATGTCATACATTGGTGTTAGCAAAGGGAAAATGAAGTGAATCATTTCCTGTCCTCAACCGTTTTTCTGCTAAAGAGCAAACTGACGAAGCAAAGGGAAAAGCTTTTACTCTGTGGTAGAAATGTCAATTCTCCTGAGTCGTTATGGATGGACGTGAATAACACCTGCAGATCTTGGCAAAAATATTAACGCCTTTACAGCACTTTGTCACATTATAATCCCAGGGATTATTGAGATCTTATATGACAGACCATCACAAAGTAGGGATGGTGAACTGGAATGATAAATGAATACATATCTGAAAAAGGAGCTGAACATTTTTATTCACAACCCTTTGGTAAAATGTCCTTAAATAAAATATTCTCCAAACAAATACCTTCACTGCAAAAATCCAAAATCTGACCAAGTATTTCTGTCTAAAATCTAGTGCAAAATATCTTAAAACACTGGGAATAAGACAAAAATAATTTAAAAGTAACTTTTCAGTAAGATATAGGAGCTGGTTTAAAGTAAATAATTCCTCAATACTGATAACAAATCATATTAGTCTCATTGGAAAATGATTTCACTTATAACAACATTTTTCCCATGTGATAAGTGAAATAAGAGGAACTAGAATGTTTTATCAATATTGATGAATTCAACATAATTTTACATTTGTCTGTCTACCAAATAAGATGCAAATAAAATATAGCAACTTTTAGATTGTAACTTGACATCAAAGTTTGCACCGCGAGGTAAGCGAAGCACGTCCCAAAGTTTGAGCAGCTACTTTCATCCTGTTTAAAGGATTCTGTGGAGAGTTTATCAGGGTCTGATGGATCGTTGCCGTTTGTCTTCTCATGGTGGAGCTGTGAGTTGGGGGTGGAGATAAGCCTATCACACGCTGCAATCTTCACGTGTCTTTAGTTCCAGCTAAATAAAAGTTGTGTGACTCCCTGGGATAAGATGAGACACAAAGGAAGCCACTTGTGCTGTGAAAGTCTGAGAATCAAGTGATCAGAGTGTGACTTTCCTCTGAAACACCACACAGCGTCCACTCTGTTTCTGCTGTGTGTCCAATTCTTTGTATTTATGGAACAAATAAAGAATGATGATGCATTGCAGCAGCAGCTTGTTGGACCATAACGGCTGCAGCTCTCTAAAGGACCAGAGTCACAGTGTTTATAAGATTATCAGAGTTCTGAGAAGTTATTCTTCAGACTCAGACGAATGAAGATGCATAACTAATAAGCAAACTAATCTAAGTTAGGGAGAGAAGTAATTTTAGCCAGAGAGTCTGGATTTCAATGAACATTCAATTAGGGTGCATTCCCACCAGCTCTGTTTAGTTCATTTTCATCAAACTCCAGTTCATTTGACTAAAAAGTTCAGTTTGCTTGGAAAGGTGTGAATGAGTACTCAAACTGATGTTGACCAAGAAAGCAAACTCTGGTCCTCTGATAAACCTCGGTCTGGATTGAAGAGAACTCTACCACAGTTCGAATGCATTGTGTGAGCGCCAAACTAGCTTGCAGGGCATTCTGGGTAAATACAACCAAAACAAATGCGCTAGCAGGAGAAATGATTTGTGGTCTTTTACTAAAGAGAAGTCCTCCAAAATCTGGTGCTACTCCATTTTTGTTTACATTTTGTGAATAAGGAAGTTGCGCTCAGTGTCTTCTTCAGAGGTTTTTGTGTTGTTTCCTTCATTGGATTTTGGTGCAGCACCTCCACAGGCGAGGAGGGGAACATATTGTTCAATTAGTTTGATTTGTTGACAGTGCAGCGAGAAAGCGAACCGCAGCAGCTGAAAAGGGGATAAATGTTTCTATTTTGGTCCCAATTGAACCGAGTTTACGGGACTACCGGTATGAAAACATTCTTAAAACATTTCATGCAAAGTTGCTGAGCAGAAGGTGTTTGCAACAATCCTGATTGCCCCTAAAAGCAACAATTCCACCTGATCTGGCATGCAATCAATCAACCATCCCACTGACAGATAAATGAGGTCCTTTGTGTTTATGAAGGTGACTGTTTATATGACATAAAACATGAGTTTCTGGGTTGTTTTCCACATCCGATGTTCTGCTTCTGACGGCTTTGTTCTAATATTCCAGCAGGATCTCAAGACAAAAATGAAAGAAAAAAAAAACTTTTTCTAACCAGCTGTGCAGATGAAGCAGAACTCAGATATCTTGCTTTGTCATTGTCAGACAAAAACAGAGATGTGTGGTTTACATATCCAGCAGAACTGGAGTAAGGGGCGGGGCTCCACAGCTGCTAATCCGGTTAAAGCATGTTTTGATGTTGTTCTGCCATCCTGGACATAAACCGCATATTAATACATGGTTTTTAAATCTTCCACTGAATCGTTCTTTTGCAGGGAATTAATGTATATATAAAAAACAACTGGAAGCTGTAGTCAGATATTGAGCCCTGTTTAGTCCGCTTTAATTGAAATCTAGCTGGTGTGTCTGGAAAGTCTGGTTCGTTTGGGAAGGTGTGAATGCCAATCAAACTCTGATGCAAACCAAAGAAGCTAATTCTGATCTGTCTACAAACCTCAGTCTGGGATTGGTTGAAATGAACTCAGCTGATGTAGTTTGAATGCATATGTGAACACGAACTGGACCAGAGCCAGGTCTAAAAGTAGGAAGTGGACTATATCACAGGGCATTCTGGGTAAATGCAACCAAAACAAACATGCTAGTCTAGGACTAGTGGGAGAAATGACCCGTGGTGTTTTATCAAAGATGAAAGAAATCCTTGAAACTTTTAGCAAATAGAAATAAATTTGGTGATTCTAACTGACCTAAAAGTTTGGTCTGGTTTACCAACAGATATATAAAAAAAAATATCTGTTGTCTTTTTATTTGTTGTATGTAAACTTCGGGTTTCTGCTTCAATAGATGCTGTTTACTTTTCCTTGGTTGTGCAATTTACAGCTTATAATTCAAACTCCTCTATAAATCCTACCTTAGAGAAACCTCACTATTTAACACATGGAAAGCACTAAAAACTGAGTCAGTCAGACCACCAACGGCACAATCCAGTTAGCGATAATCATCATGAAATGTGTCAGGATCAACTGACCCAAATAACGCAGTAAATTAACAGGATCAGGAAATGAAACAATCCCAGCTGATGAATCTGCACAAATCTCAACCATCTGATCAAACACACACAAAAAAATAAAAGAGAGACGGACATCTTTCAGCAAACATCCACAGCGTTCCCGTCTCTGTGTGTCGGTACAATGACTACATCAAACAAACAGCGGCGTCTCGCTCTAATCCTGCAGGCCCAAGATTTGTTTAGTTAATGCTAAGACCCTTTTGACCTATTTCTGTCAACCCCAGCAAGTCAAGACTTCTGAACAAAACCCTGGTGCACAACGGCAACCGAAGAGTTTACACGATAAAAAAGAGATCACCTGTGGGGAAACTGCTCTGTGAACGCTGACAGACAGAAGTATGCCTCAGACAATTAAAACACACACACACACAGGGCCTTAATCCTGGAGGGAAATGGGGAACAATGTCTAAGTGGATTACTGGAGGGATTTTGTTAGACTATGAATACAAAATCTAAGGGTAAAGTAAGGAATGTCTAATTTTGAACAATGTGATGCTATAGCAATGAGTTGCGCTTTATTACATACTGTATTCCACTTTGTTCTAAAGGGGTCTTCAGATCAACAAAAGCACACTTTATATTTAATGAAATGTGACAATTATCACATTAAAAATGTTCAAACAGCCCATGAGAGAGATTACAGCGTGACTATCTGGAGTGGCGACTATTTATAGCATTTTGTGAGCCTCCACATATCATGAGGCGATACAGAACTCATCATGAAGGTTATAACAACGGAGATACATCAGAAGTTTGGCTTTAGGTCTAAATTCAAATAATCCTGGGCTGTTTGAAGTGAAGAGTTTAAGAGGAAAACCCAGGAGAGGAGTGAAAAACAAGCCGAAGCTGAAAATATCTCAGCCTAATAGGAGTCAGGGGTAGCGCGTTAAAACAAAGCCTTGCTTTGTCTGGCGCCCGTTAGATGTGCAGAAGCAATACCTTCAAGTTTCTCTCTGGCTAAGCTTCAGCATTACCATTAACAGCCATCTGAGCAACCTGCAGCCACGAAGGCCGGCTCTTGACCAAACTGACCTTGGAGTGGGAGAAATTCCTACCCGTCTTCTTTGGTTCTGGTATCTTTGGGATGAATGGCCTTTTAGTTTGAAGTCCGAGTTCGGTGTTTGCTCCCTTTGTTTTTCAGTGATCCACAGAGTGGACAGATGGCTCCCTGTGCCCTCAGAGCGGCTGGAGCGAAGGCAGGCTTTGCTATTAGTCCCTCAGCTTAGAGCGAGATAAGCCCCTACGCAGGCAGGGCAAGTGGGCCCGCATCTCTCGCCTAATTCCCCCTGTCACAGCCACCGAGGAGGCGTTCCTCTGACCGGAGATCCACGAGGCCCGGCGGCAGGGCGAGGGGTGAGGAGGCTCGCCGCCTGGACGCCGTCCAGCACAGACTCAGCGATCAGCAGCAGAGAAAAACCCGAGAAGATCAAGGATTCTCAGGGAGACAGTGAAGAGACGCCTTGTTAACCAACGAGTCTTTATGACCCTGCAGGACGGCTGCGGCTCTCATTAGGATCTCAGAAAGATTCCTGCCTGCTTACAAATAACCTAACTGATGGAGAACAATGTGGCGTCTGAAGTATTTAGTGATGTTAAGCACAATGTCTTCATGGGGTGCGCCCCCCGCCACCCTCCCTCCACGCGGCCTCTGCCCTCCCCCCACAACAAGCCCTTGTGGCCTCGTAATGAGGCCAAACTGGATACAATAAAACCATTCTGCGCTGAAAAATGTATTCATCTGGGCTCAGAAACTGTGAAGGAAATGAATCAGTGAAGCAGAAGTGGCATATTTAATTATCATTCAGAGCGTCGCACCAAGACAATAATGGCCTCATGGCTTGTCTAGCACATATCTAGGAACGCATTATATCCACTTTACAAGTGGCATCCTTCTTCCGCCTGATAGTGATATTCACTCAGAAAGAAGGAACAGATGATCACAGGAGAACGGAGCGTCTTCAATTACAGGTAATTCTGCTCTTATGAGAAAAACTGCAGTATCTCTGAATCTAATTGTCTACTTCAAACTCATAATAGTTTATTAAAGCCAAGTACCATGAAAACATAAACATTTTCAGGTTACAACTGTAAATTTATCCCCATGAGATTCTATGTGCCAATTCACAACATGTAATCTCAAATCGTTTTACTTTAAGCAGGTGATATTTTCATATTTCAGTACAAAATATGAACAGATTTTAATACAAGTGATGTGGCTCGCCACCCAGGGTGGCATGGCCTGAGGATCTCCAAGAGAAATCAGTCAGGAACGTCCCAAACAAGTTTTCTATTGCTTGTCTGGAAGATCTTCACCATTTAAAGGCTTTCGATGCTAATTTGGTGGAAACTGGGAGAGAGTGGGCGGAGCTTTATGGTAATCATGGATAACCGATTAATATCTGAGACAATTCGCAGCGTCAGATTGTTGCTATGGTAACACAACAATCAACCAATTAAAACTATTCTTTGTACTTCTACAAAGGAAACTTTCCAAGTCCTTTAAATCTTAAATTTCAGTTAGAAAATTTCTTTAGCTTTTTTTTATGCTATATCTGTTTTTTATTTATGCTGAAACTTTAACAGTATTCTAATTGTCATGAAGTAAATATTTTAATTTCAGATCTAAGTTCTGTGCTAAAATTCAAACTGTCCTTGGAGGCCCATGATGCTCTGGCGGCCCTGAGCTTATGCTTTGGGCCGGCTCTGTCATCAATACCCAATATTTCTAATGTCTGGATTAATACTGAATATAGTTTGAAGTGTTCTTTACCAGCCTTCATAAACTTGATTTAAAGTTTTTGTAGAATTGAAATGAGGATAATTTAGAGTTGATATAAAAATCTCAACATGTTCGTTTTTAATAATACGCTGCAGAAAAATAGCATTTACTTGAATAAACTCTCAAACTCCTGAACAGTTCGGTAGACATTTTGTTCTAATCTATCCATTTGGAACAGGAAGTTCTTCTGGTAATGACAGATGATGGGCAGGGAAACTGTTCTTTACCACCAAAGTACATTAGACAGCATAATAATGGAAATACGTGAACAAAAACAAGAGCTGGGTGTTCTGAAAAGGAATGAAAATGCACACATCTCCAGATGAGCCGTCTGGACTTCAGGAACACAATCCTTTTGTGTCAGTGATAGTAAAATCTGAGGCAGCCTGGTTGTACTCTGTGACACGACGTTGTTGTAGAACGGAGACAGAAAGGGTTCTGTGGCAGACAGCCGGGGGAAATTCATACTTGGACCTGTCAGATGATGAGAGAGATGGAGATGACTCATCTGAGTGATCCTTGTATATGCATTACAAGATGATGTGAGGAAGAGGAGGAGGAGGAAGAGGAGCAGAGATGAGCAGATGGATACAGACACAGAAACAAACTCTGACAAGGAGTCATCGTCCTCTGCGAATCACAACATATTTAAATACAGACTAATTGTGCTAATAATTACAGCCAGAATTAAATTACAGATTTTATTAACTATATCATAAATTCAACCTAAAATATTATTCATGCAGGAGTGAAAAAAAACGATTAAAATTATGTAATCAAAAAGAAAAAGTATAAAACAAGTAAAGTGTTTCTTTAAAGTGAGTAAAAATAAATAACACTAACAAATTTAGTCAAAGGAAGCATATTTCCAAATCTTTTGTTTTTCACAAATCAATACATACAGCATGAGATTCAGATCCGTTAGAGCAGTGCAAAGTATTTCCAGTGAAAATTATTTACTGCATTACTGTAGCTCCATATGGCTCAGATAGATAGATAGATAGATAGATAGATAGATAGATAGATAGATAGATAGATAGATAGATAGATAGATAGATAGATAGATAGATCATGTAGGCAGATTTTCTGCTAATAATTTACTGAATAAATAAACACTGAACAACTCTACAGAGATTAATTCCAGTCTTTGTTTCTGTTAATTGTCATTATTTCCCACTTGCAGCTAATGAAAACCATTTGCTGTAAATGTAAATTAACCAATTAAGATTTGAATATTACATCAGACCAATAATAATAATAAAAATAACAGAATTTTGAGCTTAAGGAAAAACTACCTGTAATGCTTAAAGGTTATCAATAAAGCTTCATTGGAACAAATGTCCTCTAATTATTGGTTTCAAACATGGAAAAGTGTGATTCAGGGATGTCTTCTGTTTTTAATGCTTGTTTTATTGTAAAGCACTTTGTGGTTTGTGACCTATGAAAGGTTCTGCATGAAGAAAGTTTCCTGGCTTAATCCTGAGTGAATGTGTTAGTTTGCAATAAGGTTAATTATTTTGGATCCATTTTTATTTGATAATATTCTTGAAAATCCCAAAACTTTTTTGTTGACATCCCTTTTGAATTTTTTTCCCTTACTCCAGTCATTGTGTTGGTGCTTTTTATTTCTACTTGAGGCTGCAGTGTGCCCTGCATGGGGGGGGGGGGGGGGGGTCGCCCTCATCTAGAACCGCCTCTGACTCCAACTGTATATCAGTTATTAAACCGGAGTATCTGAAGATGGCTCCGGACTGAATGAAGTCAGAACCGGAGCAAACTCCCTCTCATGTCTGAGATTCCTCACATGTCCGCATGTGACCGTCCACTGTCCGTCCTACCAGCCCGCAGGCTCTGGTTCCGGACGGTAACAGAAACACAAAGAGCGACTTTAACCCGTTAGTCGGTGTTTATCTCTGGACTTTGGAGCTGATAATGACGGTAGCAGTGTGCTGAAGTGCGTCCAGCTGCCGGACCCCACGATGGATTTCCACGATCTCTGTTCTTTTGAATCTTTCCAGCAATGCTGCGATCAATACGGCTACGGAGGGAACTTCCGGGACGTGGTGGAGCAGGAGTTCCGAAGGTCCAAAGGTAGAGACGGTTCGCCGCGCTGATCGGAGGACAGCTGGATCCAAATATAACAGGCCTGTTTTCTCTGTAACAAACAGGAGTTGCATATCTGGATCATGCTGCAGCCACTCTGTACCCGGAGTCTCTGCTCAGAGACTACTTCCGGGACATTTCCACGAATCTGTACGGTGAGAAAAGTCAGAAAGTGTCATTTTTGTGTTTTTTGTTTCATTCGGTACCAGAATACATATCATTAGTTAATAGTGCCACCATCAGGATGGGGAATGGCCCAGAGGACCTCCAGGTCTATCACTCTCCATGTCCGTTTTAACAGAACCGAACTATTTGTACGGCGTAAGAATTCTACGGAAGATAATTAGGACCAAAAAAGTCAGAATTCAGCTTTTAATCCCAGAATTCTTAAAATTTAGATTTTTTTTTTCAGAGTTCTGACTTTTTTCAAGCTTTTTTTCATTTTTCAAAAAATAACAATAAATAAATAAACAAATAAATACTATGTATTTATTTAAATAGTATTTAAATAAATACTATTACATTCAACAATAAATAAATAAACAAATAAATACTGTGTATTTATTTAAATAGTATTTAATAAATACTATTACATTCAACAATAAATATATAAACAAATAAATACTATTTACAAATAACTAATAAACACTCATGAAATAAAAACAAAAATATGTTTAGTTGGGAACTTTTCCCATCAATCACATTTACTCTATTCATTTCAGGATTCCTTTATGTCCTATATTTTATTATTTTTTTTCATTTATTTGTTTATTTCATAACAATATTTATTTTGTGACCCACTTCACAGAGAAAACTCAGCCCTCTCAGTTAATGCTACAGCATGTAATTTTTAAAAAAAATATTTTTTTACACATTTGTTGAAACTGTCACTATGTTATGAGAGTATGGTGTGACACAGATAATCTGTGAAAACATCAAGCTGTGCTTCCTTATCCCAGTGCTAAATAAAATCAACCAATCAGAGCCAGGAGGTGGGTCTTAGTGCAGTCAATCATGTCTATGTATGCACTGCTCCCTTGTTCTCTGCCACAAGTACAGCTTGTTGTGAATGCTAAAGCTGTTAGCTAAGGCCAGTGAACAGTTTGCCTGTAATAATAGATTGTTTCTCCACCAGTAGCACATTTAACAGCACGTTCACAAGGATGATTGACAGTGCTAAGATCCTCCTCCTTCTCTGATTGGTTGTTTTTGGCGTTGCATTTCTTCAGACAGCTGCAGCAGCTCAGGGAAGAGGTGGAGGAAATTGATTTTTCAAAGATTATCTGTCTCATATTATACTGTCACAACGTGGTGACAGTTTTAACAGAAAAGTTGCATACTGCAGCTTTAGTGAAGTTAAACCTGAAGTACATGAAATACTTCTACAAAATAAGTATCATAAAATAAGCCACTAGTATGAAATGAAATAAATATAAAAATAAATACTAAAATGTTCCCTCAGCCTGGGTTTTACAGCAGCATAATTCTTGAAAAGCTTTTGGCCTTTTTCTCTCCAGGAAACCCCCACAGCCACAGTCCCAGCAGCAGCTTGACACACGACACCGTGGAGCGGGTCAGAGACAGGTAGCGCCTCGCCGTGTAACTCAGCAGCTCTGGCATACTCCAGTCCAAATGACTAAAAACTGACTGTCTTCTTGCAGAGTGTTGCAGCATTTCAACACCACCTCCAAAGAATACTCAGTGATCTTCACTTCTGGCTGCACAGCTGCTCTCAAGTTGGTGGCTGAGAGCTTTCCCTGGAGCTCCGGTGCTAAGAGGGAGGCTGGCAGTTTCTTCTGCTATCTCACCGACAGCCACACGTCTGTTGTTGGCATGAGAGGACGGACTGCAGCCCTGGGGGTCGTTGCCCTTCCCGTTGCCCCGCAGGAGCTGACAACCAGGGCAAAGGACAGAGTTCAGGGAGAAGATGCTTCCTGCCAAACGCCGCACCTTTTCTGCTACCCGGCGCAGAGCAACTTCTCAGGGAGGAAGTATCCTCTCAGCCATGTGAGAGGCATCCAGGCGAGACGCCTCTACCCGGCGTGCGACCTGCCAGGCCGCTGGTTCGTGCTGCTCGATGCAGCTTCGCATGTCGGCTGTTCCCCTCTAAGCCTTCAGGACTGCCCCGCTGATTTCATTCCCATTTCCTTCTACAAGATATTCGGCTTCCCTTCGGGTCTGGGGGCTCTTCTTGTCCGTAACGACGCAGCAGGCATACTAAAAAAGTCTTATTTTGGAGGAGGCACAGCAGCAGCTTACCTTTCTGGAGAGGATTATTATGTGCAGGTGGAAAACATTTCTGACAGGTGAAGTGCTGTAGCCAGTAAAATCCTCTGGATCCTTCATTTTTATCCTGAGCTGTAACCGGGCCTGTCACAATATACAATAAATCACTTAATCACATAATAAATTAAAACAAGCTCAATAATTTCTGTTTGCATGATTTATTGATTTTCTCTTTTCCCTTTCTCCCAAAAATTAAAAAAATTAAAAATGTGGAATATTTAAAATGTCTTCCAGTTTCAGAGTTAAATATTCTTTGAAGTTTTTGAGAATGTGTTCTTGCATTTCTATCCCTTTACCATTACATTACTTGAAAATTTTCTCAAAACAATATAATCATTTATTGCAATAATTTCTGTGACAGTTTATCATCCGGTAACAAATGTCAGACCTAACTGTAACATGTTTCATTTCTCTGATAAAGATTTGAAGACGGCACTGTCTCCTTCTTGGACATCATTGCTTTAAACCATGCGTTTGAATCTCTTTACAGGATAACAGGTTAGACTTGTTATTTTTTAATATCAGAATCATAAAGCATCCAGTTTATTCCTGATGGGAACCTGAAACTGTTTTTGTCTTTCTCTGTTTTCGCCTGCAGGGAGCATGCACAACATCCAGCAGCACACTTTTGGCTTGGCACGCTACACTTACATGCTGCTCTCAAGTCTTTGCCATGGCAACGGTAGACCGGTGGCGCAGATATACACCGAGGGCCAGTTTGAGAGTCCAATCACTCAGGGAGCAATCCTGAACTTTAACCTCCTGGATTCAAGTGGACAGATAATTGGGTACTCACAGGTACATGTGATTGAAGGGATTCATTTCATATTTTAATTGCTTAATTAATGCATGTTTATGCATAGGAAGCTCTGGGAAATGCTACAGCAGTCCTCTCTGTCTCTTTGCTGCTAGGTGGACAGAATGACCAGTCTGTACAACATTCATGTGAGAACTGGTTGCTTCTGCAACACCGGAGCCTGCCAGGCCTTCCTCGGCATCTCCAGCCAGCAGATGAAGAGAAACCTGCAGGTAGGAGGAGCAAACGTTTTCACCTTCAGCTTTTTTATATTTGAGCATTTCACTGGAAATGCTGAAATAATAAGACAAAGTAGCACAGAATTGTGAACTAGAAGAAAACGATGCATTTCACCCCCAATCCAAATCCAATAACTCTTTTTCTAACACCTGGAAATAGGCTTGTTTTAAGGTAGAGCCATAATGTTTTTCCTCTTGGACTAACTCCGGTTATTTCCTGTGTTTGTTTCCGCTCTGGGGGTCCAACACTGTGCCACCCGGAGACTTTAAATCTGAAAAATATTGATCGACACCTGATATAAAGTCTCTCCAAAATCCATGGAAAACTATAAAAACGACTCCGACTTCCTGTTTTTTCTCTCTTTTGAGGAGAGAGAGGTTGAGAAATTTCACAAGTATTAATCTTCCGAGCAGAAATAAAATCCTCTCAGTGTCACACAGTTTGTGATGCTTTAAGGTATTTCATAATTGAATCCTGAGAGATGTGCCCCGGAGAACAAAATCTGTTAACAATCCACTCAGATTGGGCTTGTTTTTATTTTTGCCTCAGGAAATAATCTGGTTAAAACCCTAAAATATCACAGTCAGGCTGTGAACTACTTCAACCTGAAAAAAAATACTGTGAAGCTGAAAAAATAAACGTATTCAAAAAGTTTAGCACTCTTTAACCTCAACACTCCATCAAATAGTTACTATTTGCCTCCATGTTAGTCTTTTCTGGGGTAAAATTCCACACCAGTTAAACATTTCCAAGCTGTTAAATGTCCAACCTGAGCTCCAGTGGGTTGTGCTCAATTTCATTCAGAAATACCCTAATAAATGAGGCTTAATGAATAAAAAGCAGATTTAATGTCATCATGTGTCAAACTCAAGGCCTGGGGGCCAAATCCGGCCCGCCTCAGCTTCTTATGCGGCCCTCTAGACTTTAGGCAGATACACAACAGTCATGCAGTCAAATATTATTTAATCAATCAAATCAAAGCAGTTTTTATCTGTATACTGCCAAATTACATCAATCATTCTTCCGTCGCAGATATTCACACAAAATCAGCAGATCGCCGCACTTTTTTGTGCTACTTTAATTTTGAGTTTATTCTGCAAAAAATGTTCAAAAACATTAGTTTTAATGACTAACTCCCACCTGCAGGTGGCAGTATTTCGTACTTCAACTACTCCTGCCTCAGTCTTAGTGGGTGTCAAGTTATAGTTTGTGATCAAACAGCGAATAACAAAAAAAGCCACATTGACAGCCATACATAAGTGCAAATATCACAAAATTTCTTCATTTATTTCTATATTAGCTCCACAAAATCTGTGATTTTGATTGCAAAAAGCCACAAAAACAACCAAAACTCTTAAAGGACTGATTAATGTGAAAAGATGTTCAATATTATTTAACTTTAAGAAGTACTCATCGAAATCAAGGAGGCCTTTAATTAATAATTTGAAAGTTTTTTAACGGGTTTTATCAATAAATTCTCCCATAACCAAACCTTGAGAAGATTCCTGATCTTCATCCTGATCTTGACCCAAAATAAGTTACATAGATGAGTGTGACACCGCTGATCTGAGACAATATAAAGGTAATGTAAACAGTCTGTGTCCAGCATGTGTGGGGTCTGCAGAGCTGATTGTTTGTTGCAGTCTGGTTGTATTTCTTGAGAAGAAGTTTATGATTATGCACCACTTCGTGTTGCTTCATCACATAAAACCCCAATAAAAACATTTAAGTTTTTGGTTTCAACGTAACAAAATGTGAAAAAGTTTGAAGGATAGAAATTATTTTGCTGCATGAAAATGACAGACAGTGAAGGTGAAATGAAGCATGTTTTTTTTATTTTACTCTACAAGGCAGGTCATGTCTGCGGGGACAACATGGACTTGGTGGACGGCCAGCCGACCGGATCCGTTCGCGTGTCCTTCGGCTACATGTCCACCTTCGAAGACTGTCAAAACTTCCTGAAGTTTGTTGCCGAGTGCTTCGTGGAGAAACCCGTCACGGTAGACCAAGTCAGGCTGCAGAAGCTGAAAACAGCCGGGTCGCCATCAGAGGAATCCAATGAACACCCTTCAGTTGAAATTTCTAATGGACAAATCCACAAAGGAGCTGAGAAGAAATCCACAGAAGCGTCTCGGAAAAGATTTGGACATGGAGGCTCAAAGCGCCCCGGGGAGGCTTACACTCTGACCAACATCTATATTTACCCCATCAAATCCTGCAGCGCATACGAGGTTGGAGCGCATAACAGCTCAACTTCTTGTCTTTGTGTGGTTCTATGGGTGTGATTGGACCCTGTGCTGCTCTTCGTGCAGGTGCAGGACTGGCCGGTGGGGCCGCTGGGTTTGCTGTACGACAGAGGCTGGATGGTGGTGAACCACAACGGTGTGTGTCTGAGTCAGAAGAGGGAGACGCGTTTATGCCTCATTCGCCCACAAGTCCACCTCGCCGCAAACAAATTGTTCCTGCAGGCGTCGGGTCAGAGAGTCTCTGCACGTCTCACTGAAAATAAATTCACTGCCTAACAAGGAAAGTCTCAATCAGGCGAATTTTCCTGTAAGCGGATTTTCCCTCTTCTCCCTCTTTGCCCTGCAGGGATGGAGAGCGTGTCGGTCCCCCTGGAAGACGACGTTCGGCTGCATGCAGACTCTCGTGTGTGTCACAGTAAAGTTTGCGGGGACAGGTGAAAACACATCGACATTTTCCTCTTCTGTCAGTGCTGCCTTTTTTTTCTTGTCTGGGCCTCCTTCTCTCTGCTTCTTAGAAAAGTCTTGTTGTCCTCAACTTTTAATAGCCAAACAAACAATAGGAAGGAGATATTAATCTCCTTTGACATATCCCCACATGACATGTCACCATAAAAAAAAGAAGAAGAAAAAACGCTATTTACTCACTGATTCTTGGATTAGATGTCGCAGCAAATAGCAGGAAGCATGAAGCTCTGAAGAAATGCCTCCTGGGCCTCCTGAAAATAATCCTCTTGTCTCCCAGGGTGGAGACGATGGACTGCGGAGACGAGGCTGCATCATGGCTTTCAGACTTCCTGGGACAGCCGTGCCGCCTGATAAGACAACGTCCTGATTACACACGAGAAATGAAGAAGAAGCCAGCCGACGGTAGCTACAGCAAAAATATCCATCCAGTATCTATACCTGCTTATCCGGGTTGAGGGGGGCCGGTGTCGATGTCCAGGTCCATCACAGGACAACATGGAGACACACAGGACAAACTACCAGCACACACTCAGATAGAGCAGCTCAGGCAGACCAGATAAGCCATCAGTCATGTATGAAACTATGCATACATGGGAACAGGGCCGGTCCAAGGCTTTTTTCATCATGATACTCCCCACCCCCCTCTCCTACACCTACATGTCAACCATTTATAATCTCCTCTATATGTGCAACATACCTGCTATCATTAGCATCATTTTAAATTAGCTTACATCATACCAGTGTTATTAAGGCTTTTCACATTAGAAAAGCAGCAAACTTGAAAAATATATATATTGAATTTGAAAGGCAGACTGGTATTTAAAACCATGTTATTTTAACATCAGCTGATAAATTTAAAGTTAACAAGTTTGATATTTTATTTTTCTCCAACAGTGGCAGCAGCAAACAACAGGAAGGTATTAACCTATTATTTGTGTAACAACTATAAAAATAATATTTACATTTTTTTAAGTGTCCTAGCACTTCGTTTGTATTATTTAATGCTATTTTATTCATTTGAGTCAAACTAGATATAACACAGCTTAGTAATTTAATAATTTGTCACAAAAAATACACTGTCAACTTCATCTGTAAGTTTTCCTTCATTTTTTAGGGCTGAGTTTTTATAACAACAATAAGAAGAACAATATATTTTTATTTGTATTGCATTTTTTAAAACCCAGACACTTCACAGGAATCAAACAAAAATTATAAAATGAAAACACTTCATATTACAAAACCCAGGATAAGTTTAAATAATACACACATTTAGTAATAATAATAATAATAATAATAATAATAATAATACATTTATTCCCTGCCAGGGTCTCACTGTAGCACACTGGTTTGCATTCCTGTATTGTTGCAGCTCTTAATAACTCAAAGTAAAGCTTTACTGAAACTGAAACGACTTAAACTTTGGGATATTTGTGAGATTTATAGCATAAATTGCTCAGTAGCTTGGAGGTGCAATCAAACAAACCCAGATGATAAAATCAATACCTCCATGTTTTCAATTACAAAAGAACCTGGTGTTTTCTGTAGATTTAAATGTTTCTTTAGAGATCAGTAGTTTTTCTTTGAGTCCTTCGCTGTTCCAGCTTTATAATTTCAGATTTTGTGTTGATGGACTGAATAACACCACCAACCATGAATATAAAAGGTGTTTTTTTTATTGCCTCATAACTTTATCTGTGTTCCTCTGTGACTATTAAACCCACCACTGTTCCACAAATAAACAAAACTTCTGTTGATCCCTCTTCTTCAAATGCTCATAGATTATGCCCGTTCTATTGATTATCATCCTTTTGTCTGGAAACACCACATTTTAATTTCTCTCCAGTTCCCTGTGGAGAGTTACGATTATCGTCAAGGTTCCACTAAAGTAAAATATTTTCAAGGGCTCTCGCCTTCTCTGATTGTTATTAAGAGACAATAACTCTGAAAGAAATTAGTCGAACAAAAGGATGCATGCTGAGAATTAAAGAGGTCATGTTATCCTTTTGGGTTAGGAACTTTCATTTGATGGATTAAATCCTTCTTGTTTTATGTAAAACGTCTTCAAGGTTAGAAAGGAGAGAAAAAATCGATGTAAAAGCTGCAGTTCTCCACAGGAAGCTCCTGACCTGCGTGAACCGCCTCTCTGCAGCGCGTTTCAGCTTGATTGACTCTGTTATGACTTAGAGTCAAATTCACAAAGACAAAAATACTCAATTTACATGTCAACAAAATAAAATAATCACCAGGTGAATAATAGATACCTTGGCTGTGTAGAATATAAACTCCTGATAAAATTACAGATTTGTAAAACTTTGGAAATTCACCATCATAAATCATTTCTAGGTTTGGACGATATATCGGCTTTAATATCGGTATCAGACGATTTTTTTAAACATACTGGTATCGCTGTGATAGTTGAAGCTAAACACCAATGATTATTTACATCTTGTTGCTGTTTGCCACATAATATTTGTTTGTTTAGTTGCTAATCGTGATGCATCGATTATTGAAATAATCATCAATTAACTTAGAAACTGAGGCAGGTTTGTTTATTTTTCAGCCGAATTGTACAGAAATTATTTATTATGGTTTGCAAAACCTGAAGTTTGAACATTTGAGGGAAAATGGTAGAATTTTTATAACTTCTTACATTTTTTGCATCTGTTTTAAACTTTTCATACCCTAATTGTGTGAAAAACTTTTAAAAAATAAATGTAAGATGGCTTTTTTCCCATCGAGAGCTAATGAACTGAACCCTGAGAGTTTTTCTTCAGGAGCTTATCGAGAGTAGAGAGCGTATATTCTGAAATCGTTGCTTCTGCCGCAAGTCTTTTTCCAGCTTAAGCTTAAAGAAATCGAATATTTCTTCCACCCTTCATTTACCCACAATGCAATAGATACATCCTTTTCGCTGATCCTCCATTACTGGAGCAGACCCGTGTCTTTCGTCATTTGTAATCCAGGCTTTCTTTTCAGTGTTTTGTCTTCAGACTCAGCCTGAGATAGTCGGGATGGCGTCATCTTGGCGATCCGCTCGGCTTTAACTCACCAAACTTTCCTGTTTTCACAAGTTGAGACGTTCATCCCCCAGGAGAAAAATCCTCAGCATTTATGTCGGCACTGGGCCGCTGTTTGGGACGTTGCACATTAAGAAAGATGGCTGCACATTAAAGAGATTTATTAATTTGAAACACATATATGGAACCTGAATTCTCCTTTCATGGTTTCTTAAGAAAGTATTTTTATCCTCAGATCTTTTTCTCATTTACTAACCTCATATTTACAAACATTATTGTTATTCATCTCAATGGGAAGTGGAAACATTATTTTTTAAATGTTTTACAAAATACAAAATCTGAAAAGTGTGGCAGGCATTTGCAGCCAGCCTTCCTGTGCCGAGTACATCACAGATACAAACCCACCTTGTGCTGCAGGTTCTTCTTTACTAAAAGACTGGGCAGAGAGTGTCATAAATTGTGTTAATCTTGCCACAAATTCTCAAGTAGGTCAATATCTGGGCTTTGACTGGGCCATTCTAAAATGCTTTTATCTGAATGGCTGCATGTTTGGATTTTGTTGTGTGGCTGGAAGGTAAAACTCTGACTCCGTCTCCATTTTCTCCAGCTGGTTTCCCTTCATCTTTATCTCCATCCATCATCCCATCAGCTCTGACCAGTTTCCTGTCTCTGCTGGAGAAAATGATCCCCACAGTATGATGCTGTAGTTCCAAAAGCTCCTAAAGAAAAACTCTCAGATTTCAGTTTATTAGCTCTTGATTTACAAACAGGACTTTTTATGGATTTTCTGCAATTCTCGAAAATGTTTCCGTTGATTTATTGCAAATAAACCTAATAGTCAAAAACATTGGGTTTAAGTGATGCAGACTCCCACCTGCAGGTGGCAGTATTTCTCACTGCTAGTCCTGCTGCTTCAGTTTTACTTGATGTCATCTGTGATCGATGTGGCGAGTAACGAAAATCAAAGTTCTGTAAAGTTGCGGACGGTGCCTTTTTTGTCAGGAGGATTGAGACAAATAATCTGAAAAAAATGTAGCTCCTTTGTCTAACCAGAAACAACCAATCAGAGACAGGAGGCGGGTCTTATCGCTGTCAATCACCCCTTTGCGCGTTGGCTGTGCAGCTAGCAGAGCCTACTGTGAATGCTAAGGCTAGTTAGCATGGCCGCCACTGAGGACAGATAAATGTTTTTCCTGTAATGGTTAAGTTGTTTCTCTGCCATAGGCACATTTAGCAGCAAGTACAGGAGGCTTATGGACAGCGTGGTAAATGTCTTCAAACAGCAGCAGCAGCTCAGGGAGGAGGTGGAGGAGATCAAACTTTTTACAGATCTGTCTCATAACAAACTAATTTTAACAAATACATAAAAAACTTTGTTACATAAAGCATCTTTAAAGAACGTGGACTGGACAGAAATAATGTCCAGTTTCTGTCCAGTCCACATTCTTTAAAGCTGCTATCTGACTATCTGTCCAGTCTGTGTGCTTATTTTATTTTCTCGTATTTCTATTTCTGCATGGAGATTTTGGAAGGGGTAAAGTATAGCAAATATTTCTAAAGTAGAACCACAAAGTCTGTGATTTTGATCATAAGAACAATCTCAAAATCCTTTAAATCCTGCATTATCTTTTGTGGTTGTAATGTGACAAAATGTGAAAAAATAGTCCTGTAGCTCCTCTTTGTTGCTGGAAGGGAAACATATTCATGACTGATGTTTCTGTCTCACTCATAATTCCCTCTCATATTATATTTTCCCAGTAAACATTTGATCAGCATTGATGAATTTACTCAAATCACCTTTTTATCCACCAATCAGCGTAAGACTTCATTTTTTACGGTTTCTCTGTGGAAGGAGTTTGCAGAAACTGTAAATGAGAATGTTTTTCCTGAAATGAAACAAATCTTCGGGGTGATATAAAGTCTTTCTTCTCTAGCTGCCGACTCCCCGCTCCTCTCCCTGGTGAACGAAGCTCAGTATCTCATGATCAACCGTGCCAGCGTGGCGCTCATTCAGGATCTAATGAGCAGCAGGTTGGAACACACAACACTTTATTCCTCGCTCCGGGACGCATTGACGTCCGCACATTTACATCACAGTGGCTCTTTTGATGCAGCGCGGGGAAAAATGGCATGTAATTTCCACACACGCTCCCCTCCGCAGGCAGGACGGCTGTGAGGGCCATCAGCTCCTCCACACGCAGAGCGTCATCAGCCGCTTCCGCGCCAATTTAGTCATCGCTGGAGCAGAACCCTTTGAGGAGGATAATTGGTCACACTTGATTATTGGCGACACACGGTTCATGGTGAGCAGAGGGGACATTTTCCAGAACACCTGGTGGAAGCAGGAGTGAAATGAACTTCTCTGTGTGGCCAACCAAAAGGTCGCAGGTCGCTGCGGGAGGTGCCAGATGATTGGAGTAGACCAGGACACCGGAACCAAAACCAAAGAGCCGCTCATCAGTCTGTCTGCATACCGGACCGGGAAGGTGGGTTCAAAACAGTCACAGTCACCTCCGTGCTGTTTGTTGGTTTTATTGAGCAAGTGCTTGAAAATATTGTCTAATAAGTTTATTTTTGTGAACTGTAGGTGACCTTTGGTGTGTATCTGAGTCACCAGGATCCTGAGGGCTCTGCCAGAGCCAACGTCCTCTCTGTTGGGTCACTCATCCGGGCCGAGCCACACAATTACTGAACTGATCATCTGTAACAGCCTCTGTTTATTCCACACTGCAAAAACACAAAATCCTACAAAGAGTTTTCTGTTGACTTTCTAGTTCAAATATCTCAGTACTCTTAAAAGAAGACAAAACTCACTCATGAGTAACATTTCAGGAAGATAGAGGAGCTTGTTTTATGTCAGTAATTTCTGAATTTTGATGAAAATGTGCAGATTATTTCTCTAATAACAGAAAAAATGTCTTATTAGTGAAATAATCTACCAGTGTGGAACTAGCACCCTATATCTATACTCATCAAGAATTACTGACTTAAATCAAGCTCCTATATCTCAGTTAGTTTTGTCTTATTTCAAGTGTACTGAAGTATTTACTAGAAACTAGACCAAAAATATTTCGGCACATTAATTTTTTTTTTTTGCAGTGTACATACAGCTGTGGCCTTTTATCCTCTCTGCAGGATAAAATTATCTTATCCTGCAGATTTTCTGCTGTGATTTTCTGACTGTGCTTGTTGTCCCGGTCGGCTCTGTCGAGTATCATGACGAAGCTCTGGTGGATTAAATAAATCAGTTTAGTGTCATTAGATATAAAATTGCCCTGCCGAACCACAAATATTACCACATTTTTTTGGTCTGGTTTCTAGAGCAAATATCTTAGCACACTAGAAAAAAGTCAAAAATAACTCAAATAATTTTTCAGCGAGATACATGAGCTTGTTTTAGGTCAATAATTCCTTAATATTGATGAAAAAGTTCTGATTCCACTGGCAGATTATTTCCATAAGAAGACATTTCCCCAAGTTATAAGTGAGATAATTTAAGTGAATAACCAGTTCTTTTTTTTTTTCAAAATCAGGAATTATTGACCTAAAACCAGCTCCTATATCTTACTGAAAAGTTATTTGTAACTTATTTTTGTCTTAGTTTAAATGCACTAAAATATTCTCATTGGAAACACCAGAAATAAGATTTTCTGTTTTTGCAGTGTATCCAGTTAACAGACATGTAGGACAGGAACTTTGACAGCACTTGGTCTTCTCCTGTAATCCTCTGTGAAGTCAATTTATACCCCAAAGGAAGCAAAAGTTCATAGAGACTGGTCAATTTAAAAAGTAAAGAATAAATCATAAAAATACTGAAGTTACATCAATTTCAAAATAATGTGGCGGTCACCAACACATGTCCCAAATGATTTTGTTAAAAACTGTTATTCCTTGGCTTGGTGTCTTGTCTACCTTCTCAATAAATGTTTTTAAATGAAAGACTGAAATCTTCTAAAAAATTCGTACCAGGGCTGGAAACAAATGTTTCTGCATCTGTAAACTGCTTGCTGTGATCTTTGTAGCCTCTTTCCTCCTGTTTTATATTAACTTCATGTTGTTCTGTTCTGAAACATCATCACTGATTTATCACAGGAACCTGCAGGACACAACATGCAGGTTTCTGGACTGAGAGGAAGCCGCAGCACCGTCCTGCAGAGGACCAACATCCACAGGGGAAAACACCTGCAGGAAATCTGACGCTGGGTTTTTACTGCTGTTATAAAACAAACATTTCCTCTTGTTGCACTTTGATTTACATAATCAGAAAAACGCTCTAGTAACTCATTGATTGTTTCCTCCTTTCAGCTTTATTGGTCAAGATTGTTTTCACAAGCAAATTATTTGAATGAGGTTTTGAGACACAACACAACAAATATATAAACTTTAAAGGAGATAAAATAGGGATAAAGGGAAAATGTCCATGTATTTGCTGATATTTTAAAACAGTATTATTGTAAGAAAGAAAACTAGGTTTGTTATGACAGTGCAAACATTTTGCTCCACAACAGAGAAGCTTATTATAAGATGTTCGTTGAATGTTTTTTAAACTTGCTTTTGTTTTTTTTAAAGGCCGTTTAATATGCAATGCCAAATCGATCTACAGCATTTCTTCATCAAAATACATATAATCCAAACTACTGCTCTATTTCCTGTAACTTTTCAGATTATGTAATTCGTTTAAGGTAGCCACACGAGCATTAGTAGTGCGTCCAGCACATTTACCAGAGAAGCAGCGGTGCCACCTTAAAATCCTGGATCCCTCCCTTTTCCTGGAGTTTAATGAAATCCGCTCTGATAAAATCTGGAGTCGGTCAAAGTGCAATGGCCTGACCAGACTGTTAAAAACCCTCAGCAGGGAAGAATTACTGCAGTTAAACGATGAAAAAGAGAAACGTGAAACGCGACGATTCTGCCCCCGACAGGAAGGACAGGAAGGCGGCTGGCGGCCGGAGGAAAGAGGGAAGTCGGTGAGTAACTGGAGCGGCTTTAAAACTGCAACAAAGTTATTTTGTTTACGTTTTCAGATCGAATTCATGTGTCTGCGATAAGAAGCTCTGCTGACGATAAAACATCTTTAAAGCGTTACAAATAAAACCCTCAGAACTGTGCATGTGCAGTGCAACCAAAGTTGGCACCTTTTTGATAAGAGTCCATGTGTTGCATTACGAACACGTGTGAATCTCTGCTACTCTGGAGGAGCAGCAGAGATTCACCGCTCAGGTAGGAGAATCTGTCTGCTATCCATGCACTTCACCAAATCCTGCATTTATAGTTAAAAACAAGTCATAGAAATTCCTATTTGCAGTTTGTCCTCAACCATGTAAAGCAGGGGTTCCCAAAGTGGGGATCCGGGCTCCCCAGGGGGTCACGAGACACCAACTGGAGGGTCAACACATTATTTTCTGAATCATCACAATGTGACCGCTGAAGTTCATGAAGGGTCAAAATAGGAAAAAAACAAATGAATAACTGTTACATTACATAATTAAATGTGAACTGTTGATGAAATAAAAAAAAAATATGTCAATAAATTTGGCATTAAATAATGAAATATACTTTTAAACAATTGAATTAAATAGTAAAATGTCCCAAATAAATTCTTAAGAAGTTTTAGGAGAATGAAGTTGTAATTTTAGGAGAACTTCCAACATTAAAAACGTTTTGAAAATATATTTTGTCATTTTTAAATTGCACTAAGACCCTCCTCCTGGCTCTGATTGGTTGGTTCTGACTGAGCTGTGTATTTCTGCACATGGCAGTAGGGCCACAAGGTTTTTGTTTTTTTTTCCCAGATGTTTTGTCTACCTTTTTAGATTTCTATTGTAAAATCATGTATAATTTTTCTTACACAATTATTCATCACTTCATGTTGGTTAATTACATAAATCTCAATAAAATTCTTGCTGTAATGTGACTAAAAGGACATAAATACTATTGCAAGGCTTTGTAGGGCAGCAAGTAATTCTGAATTTTAGTTTAAACTATATTCATCCATCCATCCATTTTCTGTACACCCTTGTGCCCAGTGGGGTCGAGATAAACTATATTCAATTCAGCCAAAAAAAAAAAAAAAAAAACGTTTTTTAATAAATTAAATAAGAGGGAGCAGAAGTTTTTTTTTCTTAATATTCTTAGTTTGTGGTTG
>NW_015115623.1:53164-64170 GCF_001443285.1 Poecilia latipinna
CCATTTTTTGGACACCCCTGTGCCCAGGGGGGGCTGAAAAAACTTTATTCAATCCAGCCAAAAAAAAAAAAAAAAAACGTTTTGTAATAAATTAAATTAGCAGTAGCAGCAGTATTTTTTTCTTAATATTCTGAGTTTGTTGTTGTTAATCCCATCGGGCTCATTTAATTCTTTTAGCAAACAGGAAGTTGTGAGCTTGTATCAGCACATTAAAATGTTCTTAATGAACATCAACTAATGAATAAACTGGAGGTTTGGCTTGTAATGATAAATATTGCTGCAAAAGCATGGCATTGTTTTCATTCCTGCTGGATAATGAGTATTCAGTCACTGAGGTCCTTCTCAAACACAAACACACACACACACACACACACACACACACACACACACACACACACGTCTGTTTGGCTATTTTTGTGGGGACTTCCCATTGACTTCCATTCATTTCTACAGCCTAAACCTTACCTTTACCCTTTTCCTAACCCTAACCATCACATACCTAACCCTAACCAACCAAAACTCAATTCATACCTTAGCCCTAACTCTGACCCCTGACCCAAAAACAGGGTTTCCCCTCGTGGGGACCAGGCTCCGGTCCCCACAAGGAGCAATTGGTTCCCACAACGTAGTATATGTCAGGAAAATCGTCCCCACAAGGTATTACAAACAAACGCACGCACACACACACACACACACACACACACACACACTGCTTTACTATGTAGTTACTCACTGACATGATGCATTATCCTGCCCTTTGTATCCAAGTTCTTTATCTTAACTCTGAACTAATTCCTCCTCTAACCTTTAGCCACAGCTACAGTCCAGGTCAGAAGTTTATATCTTCAAATCACTGGCATGAATGTCGTTTTAATTTTAATGATTTATTTTTCTGTGGTCGGATTAAACAGCACACATCTTCGGTGTTTGAGTTTATTAGGTTGGTACCGTACCAGAGACTTAATGTTAGCTTGATTCAGCCGTTTTAGATCCAGTTTGGATGTGCTGTAGATCATCATCCTCTTCAAATCTGCGTCATAGTTTCACTTTATATTTAGAATTCATAATTTCTCTTTCTTATCCATTTAAAAGAAGGTTTGTTGCCATTTCTTTTTACATTGTTTTCTTTATTTATTTTACACTAGATGTTGACTCCTAATTGCACTAAACAAATTAATGATGTTGTTATTAGATGTTTGAGGCTACTGGTGTATTTACATGTGCTGTACTGGTGCAGAGTTACCAAATAAATTTGTAATTCAGTACATTTATGTCTGTGTTTAACAAAAGAAACATTTTAAGTCAATTCGGCATTGGTTTTTTGTAACGGATCGGTGGACTGACACCTCACATCTGCATCAGTATTAGAAGTGAATAAAGTAAATTGGTGCATCCATAATTTTGTCCAGTTTAAATGAACCAAAACTGTGCTGTGGCACTGGAGCATCTTCTGATCCAATCCATGAAAATACCAACTTTGAATATTCCTGGTCATAGTTTCTTCTTCTTCTTCTTTTAGCTTTTTACTTTGTTTGGTCCAGACTCTCTCTCTTTTTTCAGGTACTAAAAATCTATACATTTTATCTTTGGCACAGTTTTGGTGAAGTTCACTAAATGTCCAGTTACTTTTTCTGGTTCATTTCTTTCCTCATGTTGCACCCCACCTGAAGACCTCTGGCGCCCCCTAATGGAGGCACCCTCCACACTTTGAAAAGCAGTGAAGTAAACATAGCTATTGGCTGAGCTTTTATGGCTCTCTTTCCCTCTGTAGCCTTTATAACCAGCAAGTGATTGTCTAATGTCGCTACGTCCAGGAGGAGTGAAAGCTGAAGGTCAATGACTCGATTCGCTCTGCTGGAGTTCCTTATGTAGAAACATTTTAAGCTCATTTGAATAATAAACAGAACAATTGTTTAAGAACGAGGATCAATAGCAACGTGTTGGATTGAATTTACTTGTTTTGCTAAGTGCCTTGAGATAAGTTGCATTGTGTATGGATGCTGCACAAACAAGCTGAAGTGAGTGGAACTGAATGAGACGAAACATTTTAAGTTTCGCTAAAAAACCACAGCAACTAAAGCACATCACCATAAACGCCTCATACCAACTGTTAAGTACGGTGGTGGAGGGGTGATGATTTGGGATGTTTTGCAGGTAAATGACACAAAGTCCTCTGTCTAAGAGCGTTTTCTGTGTGAATGTGAAACGCTTCACATGCTGGATGTACAAGATGAGTATATTTCAAATGGATGATCGTTTTCCCACTTCAATATTTGGTCAATTTTTAAATAAAAATGCAACAAATGTAATTAGCAGAAAAATTATCCCCAAAAACAGCAGAACTCTACAAAAACTTTATGACAAAGGCTCCAGTTTGGTTCTTTGGTGTCAACAGCCTCATTTTTTTTATTTACAGAGACTTCAGTATCTATTTTATCTGGCCCAGACTGAAACCAGATTAAAATGCTATAAATCCCAGGAGAGCTGTGTTAAAATATATTTTTGTTCATTGACAAACTGAAGAAGCAGATAAATATGAGATTAATAAAGTTATCTGTCTCTGTTCTGGTTACAGGTCCCCCTGGTGGTTAAAACGGGGATTACTGGCTGTTGCTGTCTGCATCCTGGTGCCTGTCACATATAAAATAATCCCTACATTGATTCAGGACATTATTCACACCTACCGACGTGAGTAAGGATCCTGTCTGCATTATTGAGTATCTTAAATCTTCCAGCTCCAGAACAACGGGCCCCCTCCTCTCTGTGTGCAGTCAGCGTGCCGTTCTTTGAGGATCTGAGCCGGCCTGCTGACTTCTCCCTCAATCACACCATCAACATGTACTTAACGTCAGAGGAGGGCATTTCCCTGGGCGTATGGTGAGCAGATGCCGGGTTGTTGCTTTTTTCTTTCAGACTAAAAACTTGCAGCTCTGAGGAAAATGAGAGTTTGCTGATGAAGATGTGTTTTTTCCAGGCATACAGTTCCTGAAAGTCGGTGGAAAGAAGCTCAGGGGAAAGACCTGCTGTGGTACCAGAACACGTTAAATGATGGAAATCCGGTTTTTATATATCTGCACGGAAACACGGGATCAAGGTGGATAATTTATACATTTACATGTGATTCACAATGTTTTATTAAATGAATGTATCTTCATAATTCAAGCTGAAATGTGAAACTCTCATCACTCAGACTAGGGATGCATGATATATCGCTTTTTTTCAATGTTTTTCTTAGTGTTATAAGTTTTTTATTGGAAAAACATATTTGTAAAATATTTCTTTTGTCTGTTTTTGTTGTTTTTTTGTTACTTACATAAATTATTGTCATTTCTGTCCCTAAAATATCAAAACTTCCACTTTATATCTTTATATTTTGGTCCATACGATCTAATTTTTAAATATTAAATGATTAATAATTTGATCAGTTAGTACTTGAGCAGACTTTTTACCAAATACTTTTTTATTCTTACTTGATGTATTTCTTGAACGGCTACTTTTTACTGTTACTTGAGTAAAAATACGTTGCAGTGGTACTAATTTTACTTCAGTTTTTGGTCATGTGACAGCGATAGTGATGCAGCACGGGATTGTGGGTAGTTTAACTGAAGCAGAGAAGCAGCTGATAAATGTTGGCTATTTGCCATCACATAACATAATTATTTCTAAATATTGGATGTTGATATCGACCCAAATCTTCATATCATCCCTAATTTAGAGCCGCTCAACACAGAGGCGTACAGCTATGGCATTTCTTCCTGTTCACTTCTATTATAATGTATTGCGGTGAATGAAAGAGTTCACTTTCTCTCAATGTTATTAAGTAATAATGACATTGTATATTTATAAAACAATAAATATCATAATTTTACAGGAGGTCATGTTGAAAACAGAAATTTGTGGCATTGCAATCCTCCATAGATTCTCTGTGGGGTTCAGTCAGGCACAGCAATACCATCGATCATTGATCTGGCTTTTACTACCTTTGGCAAGTCCTGCTGGGACATAAAACCAGCATCTGCATAAAGCCCGTCAGCATGAATTTCTCTAAATGTTCCTGTTGGATGCCTGCACTCACTGGGACTCGATAAAACACAGAGGGGCTAGCATTTAGCTCTGCAGTCTCTGCTTCAAGAGCGACTCAACACAGGGAACGTATCAGCTGTACCTCATGTATTTGATGCTTATCCCTGTAACTTACCCAGTTTTTTTTTTTTACCACAGGTTTTCCTTTCACTAAACTTTTCATTTATGTGCTTGAAAACAGCGCTCAGGTTAAGCTGTCAACTGCCCTCAAATATTCAAGGAAACCTTGTAGATTCATGTAATCCATCAACATGACAATTGAAAGTCAATTATTAAAATAAGTTTTTTTAAACACATCTTTATCAGTTTTTACCAGTATGCAGTAAAATGATTTAAACAAAAGCAAATACTAGATTTTAATTGAATACAATTAACTCAGATCTTTCACCCGCAACCCAATAGGAAAAAATAAAGTAAAAAAATCCCACATAACATGTTTAAAACAGTTTAGCATCACATACATAATAATCAACAGATAGAAACATTAAATCTCTAAGATACAGAAGTTTCTTCAACTTGTGAGTTATTTAAAAATGCAAGATAAGGGTTACAAATTTCTTTAAATTTAGCTGATTTTCACCTTTAAATGTTCTATTAATGCTCCTCTTTATAATAATTAGCACGTGAAGAGAGAAAAATACCCGCACTGCCACACGTATTTGCTGCTGTTTTTATTTTTTATTAATTTGTTTGCTAATTAATTTCCACAGGGCAGCTCCGCACCGAGTTGGAGTGGCAAAAGTGAGTAATCACCAACACTAATGAATTATTTTTTAGCTGGAGACATGACAGTGTGGTTTATGACTCTAGATAATAATAATTTACACTGTGTGTCGACAGTTACTGAGTGCGCTGGGTTACCATGTGGTGGTGCCTGACTACAGAGGTAGGAGCTTTTTACGGATTCACGTCTCTCTTCCCTTCTCTCCACCCAGATCCACAGGATTTCGCTTTAATTGTTCCCTTTCTGAAGCCGTATGATCCCTGTAGACCAGGGTAGTTGTTCTTGATGAGTTGTTTGCTGTGAAGCGGTCAAAAAGACAGCAGTTCAACCTCTGGTCAGTGGAGGGAGCAGGTCTCCCTCTGAATTACAGTCCTGCCATCTAGTGGCGGGGGGACGCAGCGCCTCTGTGGTTGTGGTTGAGCAGGAGCTGATGTGAAAACCCTCTGCAGGTTTTGGAGATTCCACCGGAGAGCCGACTGAATCCGGCCTGACTACAGACGCTGTGCACGTGTACAACTGGGTCAAAGCACGCAGCGGGGACAGCCTGGTGGTCATCTGGGGACACTCTGTTGGCACCGGGTCAGCTAATAAAACACACTGGCACTTATACAAACTACTAGCATTTTTATATCCACCATTTTGAACACTCAGGATTACCAAATTTTTTTTACATTTGTTAAGTGGCAACATCTTAAAACAGGGGTGTCCAGAGTGTGGTTCATGGGCCATTTGTGGCCCCTGAAGTTATATTGTTCCTGACCACAAGTCAATCTGGCCAACAAAATAGGAAACAGCTGATGACACAAAAAATTGTAAATTGTCTGTTTTTCTTTTATTAAAGCAACAGTACAAAGTCCTTTTATTGTTTTGTATCTTTAACAATATACAGATTTAATTTAAAAAAATGGCTTATTGTTGAACAGGTAAAGCTAAAAAAACAGAAAACAAACAAAAAAAACAAACTAGTTTTTCACATATCAGCAGTTTAAATTTCCCAATTTTGGCCCCTGGGCAAAAGGTTTGAGCACCACCATCTTAAGGGATTTTCTTTCCATTTCAAAAGTTTTGACACATTTTGTATTTGGTAGATTTTCTGTTTAAACTTTTAGCTTCTAACCTCAGTTTTCTGGGATTTCAGCCCGTTCCTCAGAAACTGAGTGAGATTTGTGGTTTGTAGGCTGCCTTGGTTTGTGATGGTCACTCCAAAACATTTTACTTTTTTTGTTCTTGACCTACTTTGTAACTAATTTAGTAATGTTAGATCACAGATCCATTCGATAAATTAGAATATTATTGAAAAGCAGATTCATGCTGCACCAGTTTGTGACCTCCTTCAACATATTGTCAGTTCCCAGACAGCGAGACTGACTGGGAACTGTCAGTTTAGAACAATACTAGGAATCATATTCCGGCCATAAGTCCAGAGCTTATTAAACAGTGTCCAGGTCTGAGATTATGCTCTAAAGGGAATCTCTTTTTGATTGATTTGGTTATCTCTATGCGTAAAGCTGAAAATGTCTTCACGTCTGCACCAGTTGGTCAGGTCTGTGAATTGTAATCTGTCAAAATGACTGATGGCCTTCAGATTTTTTTTTATCAGCGTTTAAAAAAGTCAAAGACGTAAAATATTCATTCTTAAATGAATATTTTACGTCTGTTTCTTTCTTAAGCAGTATGATTTCATTTCCAAGCTGATAACACAGCTGATCCTGGCACCTTCAGACAGCTAGAAATGGGACCCATAGGTAAACCAGCTTTGTCTTGGCTGTTTTGTCTGATTTAAAGCCAGACATTGAGAGAAAAATGTTGATATGTGTCATGTTTCTAACCATGTGTGGAATATATGATTTCAGTTGTATCACATACCAGATAAAGCTTTATGCTTGACTAAAATTTGCCTGTGTTTCTGTGTAGGGTGTCCTCTAACACTGCAGTCAAACTGCTTGAGGAAGGTACGTTTTACGACCTCTGATCTCCAGCAAACGCAGAATCTGAGGGCAGGATGCTACAGTCTGAATGTTAATTTCTTCTTTCCTATGTAGGCGTTGTTTTGGATGGTGTGATCCTGGAGGGGGCATTCAATGCTGATAAGCAGTATATTCCATATAATATTTTCATCTGGGTACACTATGCTAACCAAGCATTTTTTCACATTTGGTGCATGTGCTGTTTTGTTGCTAACAACTTTGCGATGTTTATTTCTGTGTTTAAAGTATTACTGGAAAATTCCAGGCATTAAGCATTTGTTCAGTTTCCTATGGGAAAGAAAAATGCCCGTTTTTCCCACAGAACACAAGTGAGTTAATTAATATTGGCAAATATCACAAGAGGAGGATTTTCTGTTAATAATGGTCTTAATTATATTCCACAGTTTGAAGAAAATGAAAAGTCCGATATTGTTCCTTCATTCAGAGGACGATCACTTAGTTCCCATTGAGATTGCTCGTCAGGTACTGCTTTTATTACTCTAGCATGAAGCAATATTTGCAGTAATGACTATAATGGAGTTGTTTTGTTGTTTTCAGACCTATGAGGTTGCTGCAAAGGCCCAAAGTAAAGACAGAGTCAAGCTTGTGACATTTGACGGTTCTCTGGGGTATCTACACAACGGCTTATATCGGGACCCAAAGCTGCCTGGTGTCTTAAAGTGAGAAAACATTTGTCATACACTGCTTAGTGTGAATACTTTATTTTAAACAGAAAGCACTCTTTAAGTTTCTGGTTTCATAACGGGACAAAATAAAATGGTGAGATTTTGACCAGGTTCTAATTTCAAATTTGTACTAAAGCTCACAAGAGTCCCACTCTGTCATTGTCTTGCATACAAATGAAGCCAGAATGGAAATGTGCAAAAACTAAGTATACCCCATGTTTGTGCAATTTGTAGAATCATCTTTAGGAGCAACAACATGAAGCAGTTCAGGCTGAGAGCTGGGCTTTGACTGAGCCACTGAAACACATTCTTTCTTTCCTTTTTATTCAATGTGTTGCAGATTTGCCACTGATTGTTAGGATCATTGTCAGTCGATGACCTCATTAGTACCCTATATCTCTGCTAGCTATGCACATCTAGAGACTAAAAATGTTGTCCGTTCTTTGAATTTGCATTCATCTGTCATCACAACGTCTGTATTTCGGCACTCATTTCAAGTCCCTAGCAGATTTTGTACTAGGATTGTCCTGTATTTAGCTCCATCCATCTTCCCATCAACTTTGACCAGCTTCCCTGTCTCTGTTCAAGAAAATCCTCCCAACAGAATGATGCTGCCACCACCATGTTTCACTGTGAACTTGGTGTTCAGGATGTGCAGTGGTCGTCAAACATAAAGTTTAGAATGTTGTTTATTTTTTATTTTGTCTGTGCAGAGTATGTTTGCTGTTGCTCCTACATGGCTTGGTGCAAATTGCAAACAGGATTTCTTATAGTTTTATTTCAACTATGGCATTCCTCTTGTCACTCTTCCCTGAAGGCCAGATTTGTGGAGTACCCAATAAATAGCTGTCATGTTGATAGATTCTCATCAGCTACTTTAGAGTTACCTCTTGGCTGATTTCTGACCAATGTTTCCCAGACGAGCCCCCAATTGTTACCATACTACAAAAGCAAAGAGCAGCCAATTGTTCTAAAATCCTGGATGAGCCCCCAGTTTGTATGACCAGGCCATGTAATCAGTGTTGCAAAGGGAACATAAATGCCAAACCAGCCACCAGGATCATAACAGCTCCTTTTTTCCAGTTTCAGTTTTAGAAAACATCAATGCCTTGGTAGGCCTGGAGTTCATCCATCCTCTCTCCATGTTCAGATAATGGATTGAACACAGCTCTGAGACATGTTCAAACCTTGAGATGTTGCTTTAGAACCTAACCCTGTTTAAAAGTCTCTACAACTTCCTCCCTAACCTGCCTGCTGTATTGATTGGTCTTTATGATGCTGTTCTGTAATTTTCTCTAACAAAGCTCTACTGTTTTCACAGAGTAAATAGCACACATTTATTATGTCTTTTTAAACGCTTGTGGTTTTATGTAATTTTAGAACCATTTAATGACCAGAAAGGTTATGTGCTCTTATTATAAACCCAGAAAGAGAGTGTACTGCATTTTAAAATTGATCTGTTTCATTTCTATAATATGAACAATATTTTCTTTCATGTCCACTCTACAGGGAGTTTGTGAAGTCGTTGTAGCATCGGAAACAGCACTGGGACCTTGGACAAAGAGTAACCTGAATGCAACATGAACCTAAAGTATTCTTAAGGTGTCCTCCTCTGATGGGTGTAAGAACTTCTGAGATCAAATACAAGCCAAAACAGCAAGGAGCCCTAGAAATTACACCAGAACAAATAAAGTGATTTCCTTATCAATTGCTCGCATTTTGGACCCATCTTTTAGCTACTTTGCTGATCCTTTTAGACATAAATAGGAGGAAATGTAGCCTAAATGATAACTCCCTCACTGTATACGTTTTTGTGAGATTATTGCACACCAACTAACCAATGGAGAATTTAGATCACCCAGAAAACAATCTTGAGAAAAACTCAAATGGCTGAATTTCTACTTTAAGATGAAAATATTAAAAATATATCTAAGAAACCCAGAGACATATTTGGTGTACCATTTGTTTTGTATATTTGTTCACATACATAAAACTAGTTGTGTATGATTTTTTTATTAATTTTATTTTGTGCATCTTTGATGGCATTTTCTGAATTTCCCATGAAAATTTGATAATTTGATATGTGAACACACTGACCATCACCACAAGGGGACAGTATTACATTACACTTTGATATAATGCAAATGCTGACATCAACAATCATCTCTAGCAAGGTGCTAAAGGTTAAGTTTTTCAATTTACTAGTTTAGAAAAACAAATACTAAATGTTGTTTGAGACATTCATGTGTTTTTATGAGAATATTTCTTTAAAACAATAAGGAACAACAAACTATTATTTTGTGGTGAGAGTTTGGTGTGACTCATCTATTTCACCATCCTCTTTCTGACATCTAACCATCAGCAGTAAAGGCCCAGTTCTCATCAAGAAAGCAAAGACCTCCAACATCTCATCCAGGTAAAACAGAGCAGCCCTCAGCCCTCCTGGATCCCCAGTATTTACATTAAACTGTGGAAAGAGTCACACTTGTAGTTTTGCCTGAAAAATGAAAGAAAACTGTATGCTTCCACATGTGAATTTGTTCTGTTGATGTTAAGGTCAGCTGATTACAAACGAACATTTTCTCTTCGTGAAGATTTCAATCATTTTAATTTGCTCAGTTCATAACTGAATACTCATTTTTTTGTTTTAAATTGTTTAATAAAACACAAATATTTCTAAATGGCTAAACACTGCAGAGGATTAAAGCAGGTTCCTATTAACAAGCACCGGGTAACTTTAAAAAAGAAATTACAGAATAAACAGGCTTTTTGAACACTGTACAGAGTTAATGTAGCCAAATAAAGCAGGAGTGTATTTACACTTACTGAACAGATTAAAGTATTTTTTCCTATTCATTGGTAGACAAGTATCGTCTATCAGCCCCTTTTAATCTTCATAATCCTTTTAAAACCAGTTGGTCACCAGCCCACAAACTGGATGGGCTGCTCAATTTTGATGTTAGCAATGGTAGCATCAGTGGTGGGAAGTAACGAAGTACTTAAGTACAATTTTTGTGTATCTGTACTTTACTTAAGTAGATTTAATAATGGATACTNGGTGTGTACAGGCGCCCAGTGGTGGGAAGTAACGAAGTAGAAGTACTTCGTTACTGGACTTAAGTACAATTTTCGTGTATCTGTACTTTACTTAAGTAGATTTAATAATGGATACTTTCTACTTTTACTCCACTACATTTTACAGTATCTGTACTTTCTACTTCACTACATTTCTACAAAACCGTCGCGTTACTCGTTACATCCAAGTCGCGTTGCGGTTTTTTCCGTTAAAATATGAAGTTCAGGGTCTTAAGGTGGCGCCGTAAAATCCAAGCGATAACGTGACTTAGTGTCTGTTGTCACCCATCGCCTCCACCTTTACTCACACACGGAGTTCCAGACATGCGCAGTGGTTTCCTCTGAGCGGGAGAAGATGTCTAACTAAACGATAATAGCTGCATAAATCATAAGATATGACGACATGTAAAACCAGCAGCGCTTCGCTTTCACGGTGGGACTTCATCCAACTTTTAGTGTCACTTAAAAGGA
>NW_015115623.1:68152-72607 GCF_001443285.1 Poecilia latipinna
TTCAGTACATTTTTGTCTGTGTATTTGTACTTTTACTTAAGTAAATTTTTTGAGTATTTTGTCCACCACTGGGTAGCATTGACATCTTGGGGCATCACACAAACAATTCAATTTTTGTACCTTGGAGAAACGCATGAACTTCAAACGCACCTGTGCTACAGTTCAGTCTAAGCAACAGATTACTTGGCTAATAAGCTACCAGTCATGCAACTAAACAAATCTGCTACTTAAATAAAACGTTTTAAGATTAAAAGTGAAGACTGTTGCCTTGAATGCCAACAAATAAATATTTCACAAGTAACTGGAGTTGTGCAGTTTGAGTCGTCATACCACAGTTATTTTCTGTCCTGTGTGGATTCTGATGTGTCTGCTTAAATGTGACTTACAGCTAAATCTGTGTCCACAAACGTCACAACAGAATGGTTTCTGTCCTGTGTGGATTCTCATGTGTTTGTTTAAGGTAGTTTTGCGGCTAAATCTATTTCCACAAAGATCACAACAGAAAGGCTTTTGGCCTGTGTGGATTCTCATGTGGGTGATTAAACTAGATTTATGGCTAAATCTGTGTCCACAAAAATCACAACAGAATGGTTTCTGTCCTGTGTGAATTCTCATGTGTGTGGTTAAAAGTGATTTTTGTCTAAATCTGTGCCCACAAATGTCACAACAGAAAGGTTTTTCTCCTGTATGAATTCTCATATGTGTGTTTAAATGTGAACTATGGCTAAATCTGTCTCCACAAACATCACAACAGAAAGGTTTTTCTCCTGTGTGGATTCTCATGTGTGCATTTAAATTCCATTTTCCAAAAAAGATTTTGCCACAGTTTTCACAGTTAAATTCCCCTCCTGTCTGTACCTTCCTTTGTGGGTTAACATTTTTGTTCTTTTTAAAACATTTCTTAAAATCCAGAGAGTTTGGAGAGACTATTTCTGGATCTTGTTTGTTAGCTTGGTTTCCATCTGACTCAGGAGCTCTGCTCTCCTTCCAGCCATTGTCCATGTCCTTAGTTTCCAGTCCGGAGTCTGATAAGTCTTTCATTTCAGAGACAGGGTGATTTACATCTTCATCTCTTTCGGTGTCTTCATACTCTAAGGAGTTGGAATCATCTCCAGGATCTTCTGACCTGATGGATTCTCCTCTGTTTTTTTCTGAAAATTCTCCATCTTTCATTTGGTCTTGATAAAGCTGTGAGAGCAGGGGGGACTGTTCACCATCCTCACACTTTATGCCACTTTCAAACTCCACCTTCACTTTGTGCAGCTCTCCCCCCAGGCTGATGCAGACATCCTCATCTTCCTTCTTTATGTGGTAGAGTTTTGGGTCATGCAGATCAGAACTAGGATTTTCATCTTCTGTGTCTTCTTCTTTAACCACCAGCATCTGCTTAACATCTGCAGGAAACATTGAACCAGGTCATCAAAAGGGTATTCAAAAGCTATTTTTGGACCACAGTGGAAACTTAAGTCACATCTTTGACTGCTTGGATTTGTTATTCCAAATCAAGGATTTATGTGGGGACATTTTGTATATAAGGAGCTAACATAGTGTAAGTGATGGTAGTGTCTAGTGTGCAATTTATGTTGTAAGGGACGGAGAACAAATAGCCATGCATAATATTGACTTTAATAAACAAATTCAGATACATTTGCTTTATTCAGTACTTTACCACATGTGGTGAGACTTACCCATGACGGTGGGCTCCAGCTTCATACAGACGGCCTGAGGGATGTGATTTCCAGAACTGGTCTCAATGGAGGAATTTATTCTTCCAGAGGTTTTGTCTCTGGGCATCAATCCATCCGCCTGGATGCCGTTTTCCAGGCAGTCTGGCTCCCAACATCCAGCATCAGTCTGAGCACCAATAAAACATGTCATTTGGCATCAAAGAGGGAAACTATACCATTACACAGTCAACCAAATGGATACAGAAAAAGCAACAAATTGATAATTACTATAGAGACATTGTAATCAACCCTTAGCTGATAAATTGAAGATGCAAGAAATGTGATATTTAAAGCTACTGAAGACGAGAAGATGCAGCGTGAAGTGGAAACGTATCTTTTGCCAAAATTGGTAATGAAAACAAATTACTTGATAAAGTAATTAATGGTATTAACCGTCTAAAAATGAAAGTTATTTGACTATCCTGTGTGACAAAGTTGTATTTGTTTATCATTTTCAGCAGTATTTAAAAATATAACTAATTTTCTTATCCATTTTATTTCCAGTGTTATTGTTTTATTCATTAGTTAATTTCTTTAGCCAATTACTTCTATTGCATTTATTTTACGTGTTAATTTTTTGTCTCTTTTTTAAATTATACATTGATTTATTTTGTCTTCTAATACGTTTTATTTTAACTTTTTCTCCTTTGTCCATTTGTTTATATAGGGTTCCATTTGTGTCAAAAATAAGTACAAGTCATATGTGTAGTTGTTGGTCTATGTTGCCATGTGACTTTGGTTGACGTCTATGGTCTTAGTGCTTTATGGATATGTTAATGTTGCATGTAGATGTGTTCGCTGCATATGTCTATGTTGCATAGGTTATGTCTCTTGCTTCGTCATAGTTATTACTGTCATCTTGTTAATTCATCTGCAGTAAAGCAGTGAATCCTTCGCAGTTGTTTTTTGATTAAACTTCCGTGATTGGTCCTTGTTGTTGGTCAGTGTTGCTGTTGCCTGTTCTCTTTGCCATTAATATGTGTCATGTCTGATCAAAGCATTTATTAGATATAACAAAAATGTTGGTCATTCAATATTAGTGGTTTCAATTATCAGTGGTTTAAAATGCTTAGACTTCTACCTCGTATTTTCTCTAGGCATTAATCAGGGCACCTAACGAGGTCGAGGGGGTCCTGGCCCAAACAGCCTTGGGATAATGGGCGTTGGGCAGGGAGGAGGGGGTGCAGGGCTTAATTTAATAGGCCTGTTAAAAAATAATACCAGAGAGTTCATGCTATTTATCATGTTTGCTCGCACTGGAAGGACCCAGACTGCTTTACATCATCTCCAGTGTCTGGGCCACCAGCTTGTTAATTGATTGAAAACTAACAGGGGGCACAGTGGGCCAATGGATGCTAACCATTTTTTTCCTCTTTAGGAAATTCGTACACATTAATATAAACTGAGAATACAGTTATCCTTGGAGGACTCGCTAATATTAAAAATGGTCAAAATGCCACCGTGTCTTTAATGTGGCCCTCGAAGCACCAATGCGCACCCTCACGCCCCAGTTCCACTGAACCGGAAATGGCTTCACACGATTCTGCCGTGAACCACGTCAGGCATTACCACCACCATCAGTCTATTTCACAATAATGTGCCTGTGCAAATTCAAATTCCTTGGAATCTTATTTAAAACCCCAGATATATTTTCAGTGAGTGCTGTTATCTGTACAGCCAAAAATAAACTAGAAAAATCAGGTGGTCTTTACATAAATTAAGCAAAAATGCTTCTCCTCCAGTCAACAATTCACTTATTCTATTGAGAACTATGATGAGTATAATTTGTCCTCGTGTCATTATAGGCCACAATAATAAATTTTACAAAGGAAATGTTTTATAACATTGTGAACACAGAACTATTTACAATCTGATGAACAAATAAAAAATAGTAACATTTTCAAAAACACCTTTGTTGAAGAAAAAAAGCGCAATTTCACAAGAAATACAGTTTTCTGTTAATAAAAAAGGTACATGGAAAATAAAAAAAGATTAAACAAATGTGGGAATGTGTGAAGTGCCAACTGCACAGCCTCCAAACAAATATCAATATTAGTGAAGACTCCAGTCTGTTGAGCTCGTAATAAGATGCTGTAGATCTCTTCATAGCGTTGCTCAAGGAAATCCAAATCAAACTACAAGGCGTTATCCTCAAAATGATCAGACAGTTGTTGGCATTGAGTGTAGAGATAGATTAGCAATTAATGGCTCCGCTGGTTGTCCTCAGAACTAAAATGAGAAATACAGTGTTACGACTGGCTCAGGGTCGTAACAAAAACAGTAGACCATGCCGCGGTTAAAGTGCATACAAATGAATATTAACAAAAACATCAATGGATTATGGACATCAGTATCAGTGGTGTAATGCAAATGCTAGGATGTGTTGTATGAGTGCATATGGAAGTGTTGAGGTGCCAAAACAAAGACAAACTCAAAAGTGCAACAGGAGGGGAGTTGAGGCCTGGCAACCAAACATCACAAGCGGCAGAGTGGACGCTGAGGGCGACCCAGAAGACGGAGACGGCCAGGTTCAAGTACTCTGCGCTCCATATGAACAAATCAGCAGCACCTGTAAAGGGGAGGAGCAAAGACAGACGAGACCTGCAACCCAGGCCCAACAAGGCCCAGAGCCGTAACACTCCCACCCATAAAAAGCAGGTTCCTATAGGGAACCTTGCTCCTGTCTAACTCACCGTGTGTAAACAAACCCAGCCACCATTAAGATGTT
>NW_015115623.1:75886-78840 GCF_001443285.1 Poecilia latipinna
AGTGCCAAAACAAAGACAAAATCAAAGGTGCAACAAAAGGGAAACTGAGGACTGGCCACCAAACATCTCCAGCGGCAGAGTGGACGCTGCGGAAAGCCAGCGACACTGAAGACGGGGACAGCCAGGTTAAAATACTCTGCACGCCCAATCACCAGATCCGAGTCACCTGCAAAGGGGAGGAGCATAACAACGGACACCAAGACACCTGCAAAACAGCCCACAAGGCCCAGGGCCGTAACAATCCCCCATAAAAAAGCAGGTTCCAAAAGGGAACCCTGCTACTGTCTAACTCGCCATGTGTAAACAAACCCAGCCACCATTAAGATGTTGCTTTCACCACCAGTTGTACTTAGCCAGGTTGATGTGTAATGCACAGGTTCTCTCTTCCTCATTCCAGTCTCCAAACCAGCAACTGGTGCACTCAGAAGCTCTTTTAAGGATAGGAAAAAGGAAACAAAGAGGAAAAACAAGCACAAAACAGGCTACTAAACTGGAGCGCGAGATAACGCGTCAGCTACGACATTGTTTTTCCCTTTAATATACTGAATATCTAAATTGTAGGACTGCAGAAACAACGACCAGCGAATTAATCGCTGATTTGGACACTTCAGGGAAGACAAGAAGGTCAATGGATTATGATCTGTAAACACCACAATGTTAGCGCCACCACTTAAATAAACATCAAAATGTTTCAGGGCTAAGATCAAAGCAAACGTCTCTTTCTCAATCACAGAGTAGTTCAATTGGTGCTTATTGAACTTCTTTGAAAAATAACTCACCGGCCTGCCAATACCCAGATCATCAGTCTAAGGATAGCTCCGGCACCCACGTGACTGGCGTCCACGTAAAGCTGGAACGGACGTTTAAGACGTGGTGCAGCCAATACAGGAGCAGCACAAAGGAGTCTTTTCACCTGCTCAAAAGCCTGCTGACAAAGGGAAGACCATTCAAACTTTACATCCTTACGCAGCAAATTTGTTAGCGGCACCACCACAGATGAAAAGTTTCGACAAAAACATCTGTAGTATCCTACAAGCCCAAGAAAATGCATTAGTTTCCTTTTCGTAGCTGGAACAGGAAACTGCTCTACCGCCTGAACCTTCGCTGCAACAGGGCGGACCTCACCCTGGCCAACCACACAACCTAAATGGGCAACAGTCGCCCTTCCAAATTCACATTTGGTTAGGTTGACTGTTGACCTCGCTCCCGCCAAACGAGTGAAAAGCTCCCGGATGCGCTTGCAATGTTTTCCGGTAAGCCATTTTTAAATTCCTCCAACAAGAAGTAGATCGCAGAGCTGATCAAAGTTTTTAACATCCTGTGCAGCGCACCACCGATCAAATAAGGCAGTTTTTACACGCCCAAATTCAATGCAACTCTGATTGTCGGATTTTTTATAGCGGCAAAATTTCTGTCTAAACGCCTGGGGTACGAGTTCATAAGCTTTTTCCACTGCACTCTTCACTTTATCATAATTCAAACTGTCACCAGGTGACCGCGAAGCATAAGCTTCCTGTGCTTTACCAGTAAATACACACTGCAAAAGCAGCGGCCAAACATCCTTAGGCCACCTCAGTGTCTTAGCCACACATTCAAACAAGACAAAATACTTGTGTACATCCAACTCTGAAAACGGTGGAATCAAGGGAATGCATTTATTAATGTCAAACTCCGCCCCTGCAGAACCGCTGTCCTGATCAGCAGAACCGCGCGCCGAGTCGCGTTTAGCAGCTGCCTCCAATTCCAATTTGCGCATTTCAACTTGATGCTGCAGCTCCAAACGACGCATTTCCAATTCCAACTCCATTTTACGTACCTCAGGGTCAAACGTCCCAACTTCACCCTGGGTGTTTGGTGCGGGAGGAGACAAAACGTTTTGCTCAACCAACGCGGCATATAATCGCCCTTTAATAACCCCCTTTTTCTCTTGTTTAACCACATTTATTTCAAAATGAGCAGCAATGGCTATGAGATCGTTTTTAGTAGCACTAAAAACTGATCCTTCCAAAGAAGGATCAGTTGTAAAATTGTCCAGATCAAACTCCATTTTCAAGAAAAAACTGATCACACGTCACAGAGAGAAAAAAAGGCCAGCTAAGCGCCAAATACAGTGTGAAGTGAAAGCAAATTGAAACAAGTGCACAATGGGTCCAAAGTAACCATGTCCCCACTATACTTTACCTGCCTGCCACGACTCACCTGATCAACTGATTCCTGGCTCTTCACGTGGATCGGCGGCGGGTTTATTAAGCACCAAACCAGTAAGAAATTAATCTTACGGACTGCCCCCGAGATCACTGATTACGCAGTGAACGCCAACCGCAAACCCCCACGACACTATCAAAACAAACAGGTGAAGTCTAAAGCGACAGCACCTCTTAGCCTAGCAGGAGACACAGCCACTAAAACAGAACCTACACTGATGCACAAGCCCAAAAAACATTTCACTCACCTGTATATCAGACCAACCTTCCAAATATGCCACAACTACTCACAACAAACAAGCTGGTTAACAAAGCCGTGTCCAACCCACACGGTGACGTCACTGCTCATTCCTACAAACACGAAAAAAGATTAATGAAATACATTACGCATTCAAACCAACAAATTTACGAACTGAAGGAATTTTGCTTTTGACGAGCCCCCAGGGGAGAAAGTAGTTTTAAATTCTTGGGGGAACTATGGTAAAAAATATATATATATATATATATATATATATATATATATATATATTACATATACTCCAAAGCTTCTTTGTGTGCTTTGGAGTTTCTGTGCTGATTAATTTTTTGCGAAGTGATAAAAGCTGGTAGCTCTTGCATTGTTACAGAATAAACCTGTATTTCCTCCCTCAACCCACTGGCTGCAATGTCGACACGTTGAGATGCCATGAGACCTAAACTCTTAACATCATGGCATAGAGAGCATCCCAGTTTTCCATATCTGGCATATAA
>NW_015115624.1:0-2468 GCF_001443285.1 Poecilia latipinna
CTCCCTGTGCTCTGTCCAAGGCTCCGTTTACCAGTGCTCCACCCAGCAGGAGACTGGGCCCAAAAGGCCCAGTCTCTTGCTGGAGGACTGGGACCCCTGCACCGGTGCCTCCAGGTGTCCACCTCCGCCTACTGGATCATTTCAGTGGAGATTTCAAACTGTGGCAGGAAGCCGGAGTGCCCGGAGAGAAACCTGCAAACAGGAAACCTGTCAAATCTTTTTACCTTTTGCCCCATAAATTTAAATCAGACACATGTTTGGTCCCAGTCAGATTTCTCCAGCCTCAAAATGGTTACTAATTAGGTCTTCTAGGATTTTCTTCTTCTGAATTTAATATTTTTAGCTCCTCTCCAAAGGCACCTTTATCACCTTCCAGAGGAGGGGCTGGAGAAACTGTAACCTCTGGTGTCTGATCATTTCTTCTCATAAATGTAAATGAGACCGTTGTTGGACATGTCTTCACTGCAGTCACTGTCTGCAGTGAAGACATGCTCATTGTCTGCCTTGACAGTTCGTTCTCCCTTCATTAAATAACAATAGAACTCTGTCAGCTTTGGATCCCCACAGATGACGGAGGACTGGTGGTACGTCTCCGTCCCACATTCTGCAGGGACCTCGATGGTCTGAGTGGCTTTTGTTTGGTACTCCCTGGTAAACCTGTGCAGAAAAAACACCAGGACCTTGTTATCGGCCAGACAGTGTTTTTTCTGCCAGGGTGACCTGCAGCCTGAACAACGGCGTTTACATGCTAAATCCAACCAGTACTCAAGCAGTATAGATATACTGGTTGAGAATAATACTGGTGGAAGGGCAATCATGGCGCCGTTGTTCAGGAGCCTGAGGGAAGTGGCTCCACAGTTAGAGCAGGAGTCGTTGTCGTACAACTCTCTCTCTGTGTCGCCGCCAAACGAATCCAGCCAGACCAGNTTTAGCATAAAAGTCCCACTGAATAAGCATATTCTCTGTCCGTGACCCGGCACTGAGCTAGCTGCTAACAACATTAGCACTCTGAGGACAGCCAAAATAGGGCGCAAAAATAATATACCTTACATTACATATGAATGGTTGTCCTTCTAAGTAACTGTCCAATAAAATGTTGTTAGTTTCCACACGTAGATTGTTGATCCACTTTTCTCCTCTTTTTTTTTTTTTCGGCCGGTTTTTTAAAATGAACTCCCTTGTGGCCAATTAGCTTCGAAACATATAAATAACATTTATATTTCTCTCTATTAGAACCAGGGGTGAAAGTAAGGGGGTACGGAGGGGTACTGCGTACCCCCAAAAGATTTAGCGGGGGTCTGCTGTAAAGAATCAGCGGGTGCGCGCAGCCATGAGTGCGTCCGCTGATTAGACATGACTGACTGGTTATTCTAACAATGACCAGTCTAAAACAGTTTTTGTTTTTACCTTTTTTGAGGTTCCAAACCCACCAGTTTCATATGTGCATTCACTGAACCCTTCTAATAAGTAAAATATCGCCTGCGCTGCTGGAAACTGTTGAGCGGAGGGTGGGGGAGGGGTACGTGCTCCTCCGCAGCACTGATTGGCTCAGCAATGTAACGTGATCCTTTGCAGCAAGTGATGGCAAAGTGGGGCATCATCACGACTTTACACAGGTGTGTCTTTACCTCCGCGGCAGAGGCTCCGCCGAACCCCTAAGACCGACTCATCGAACCCCTGGGGTTTGATTGAACCCAGGTTAAGAACCACTGGTCTAAAACATGACTTAATAAGTTAATAAATAGCTTTTTTCTCACTTTATATTGTTTCTGAACTGTTCGTGATATGCTAGACCCTCAATTCTCCACCTTTTGCCCCCCTTCGTCAACTGCCAGCCTTTAAAGGTACTCCGCTACAACATTTTGTTATCAAATATCCAAAGTAAAAGCAAAGAGAGATGAACTAATTGTATTTCATGTAATTAGGTTCAATTTCAACAACACATCGCATCTTGAGAACACCGCTATGACCAGAGATTTCATTTAATTTAACATGAGAGTGCTTGCGCGTTTATCTCCAAAACACAGTGGTTGCCAAGGGGATTGGTGCGTTCGATTAAATAGTCTGGGTCATTTTGCAAAGGTGGTGCACTAATACTAAAAACCTCCGCTTGCTTTGGGACAGGACGAACAATAAATCATTTACCATCTACAAACCTTTACATAAAAACCGCGAGAACAACTAAATTGTTAAAAATTTCAAACGAAATCGAAACTTGACCAGCATGCAGAGAAAAATAACGTCCTTATTCAAAAGAAAAGACAGGGAGACCGGAGCTGAGAAGATACCCGACAAAATAAAAAAAAAACAGCTGATGAAGATTTTGAGCAATCTGAGAGTCAGGGTGAGGAGACGCCACGTCACAAAGATGAAGCGGAAGCCGCTTCAGAACAAACAGGTTATGATGATAGGCCTACTCATTATCCTTCTGCCTGGACACAGGAACAATATAACTAGTTTAAAATCAA
>NW_015115624.1:6027-45447 GCF_001443285.1 Poecilia latipinna
CAGGGTGACCCACAGCCTGAACGCTGCATTTACTTCTTGCCCTCCAGCTGCATTGGGTGACATCGATGCTACACCATCTGAAACCCAGCAATAGAATAATTTAAACCAGGTGTATCTCAATTCAGTGGCCACATCCTTTAAAGGCAGAACATGTCGTACCAAAGGCAGATCTATCTTGAAGCCTCCTTTAAATGTGTTCTTCTTTCCCCCCTGATATGAAGGACGGGACCAGACGGTGTATCCTTCTCAGCCCACCCTATCCCAAGATGCATTGCATGTCAAACTGAAAATTCTATACATAATGGTGGACGAAGCATGAAATAGAGCCACAGCAACAGAGTACACTTTGTAATCTCAACATGTTAAAATCTAGGATTGCAGACATTAAAAGTCTAAAGCGGTTATGATGATAGGCTTTTGTTATTGGCATACACATTTTTATGTTTTATTTTTTGTCAGAGATCATCAGGACTACTTTGCAGTTCAATTCTTTACGCTAAGCTTTTTTCTTTTTTCTCTTTAGGGAGCAATTAGCACACTGAAGCTTTTGTCAAGACAGCCACCTTTGCAAAATACTCTGTGGCATGGAGGTACAAGAATGAATCCATTTATTTATCTTGCATAACCTGCGATTTGAATGGAATATGGTTCATCTTGGGTTGTGCTGTGAAAACTATGTTGGTTTAAGACATTTTTCTTCATTCCTGTTATCTTGATGTTATTAGGATCATTTTGGAGAAGATGAGTCTGCAGAGGAAGGTGACTCCTTTGCAGGCAGAATAGAAATGGGACAACCTAACGAAGAAATGCAAAGTATGTACATGTGTAATAAAGAGTATAATTTTTACTTGCAGCTGTTAATACATGTTAAGTAAAAAAAAAAAAATGTTTGTTGCTCTTTTTGCCAACTGTGACATCTTATTTCCTCTGTTTAGGACAGCAAATACCCACAGTCCTGGGAAGGAGTTAGTGGGAAGCCCCCTGCTGAGACTTGACCCTGGTTTGTTGTCATGGACACAGACACTGTCTTTCCCTCTGGTCAGACACACAGTTTAAACAGAATCTCTAGACTGAAGAGAAAAATGGAAAAACGTGACCTGAAAAATTGGAATCGAATCACTAAACTGTTAAAGATTTGTATCTCTACTGGTTGTCTAGTTCCCATGGCGTGACTCTCCGCCCAAACAGCCAAATTAGTCTTTTTTGTGAGCTGGGTAAAAATAAATAAATTGGAGTCTTCCTTCCAGCCAGCTGACTGCTAGTGAGCAGCAGCAACAGGTGGGAGAAGGGCGATGCTACAGTTTTAACTGGTGAACATCTTGGTTTTATTCTGGAATGTTTTTATTTTTTATTTTTGGCAATTTTGAAAATGCTACTTTGTAAAGCTTTGGCACACATCTGTCTGTAGTTTCCCTTACATGAGGCGATTAAGTTCTTGGCTGTTGATCACTAAAATACAAACAGAATGAAATTCTCTTCAGAAAGCCGGTTGACTTTTATGTTGAAGATTGTGTTTTTGGCTGAGCTTTCAACATCACAATAACACCTACAGTCGTCTCGAACCCCGTTTTGATTGATGACCCCCAGCAATTCTTACTGTGACTCTACACAACGATAAGTCAACCTTCTGTCCCGTACCCATGCCATCCATTCCATTTTGCTCCCTTCTTTTATCTTCCACTCCCTGCCCATCCAGCCACTACATCAATCTGTGACTCAGTGTTTCAGAGCCGTGGGGAGTCTGGCAGCATGTCTGCCACTTCATCATTGACCTTCCTCCTCCATCTTCTCCTCCTCCTACATTATCCTCTTCCCTGCTGAATGTCTTTCCTTCACTTGCTCAATTGCTTCCTGTCTCCCTTCCCTTTCTTCTTAACTTCCCCCCTTCATTCTCTGTGACCTTTTCTCTCCCTTCCTCTATCCTTTCTCTGCTGATTGGTATTTTCCTCTTCTCCAATTTTAGCTGATGCATATGGACTGCTGGTTTGCACAGACTTCCTGTTTTCCCTTTTTTTTTAAGGTGCGGCTGTGCAGTATTAGCAGTTCCATATTGTCGTATGTTATCTCTATTGGTGAGAGATTCATACTGTGCATGCTTACTGCAAGCTCAAAATGGTGGCTGAAATATAACACCATGGAGTAAAAGTGTGTAGTACTGCATATTTTGGTATTGATCTGACACCAATAAATACAGTATCACTGTAAACACTGATACCTTTATCTTTTAGGTTCACCTGATAAGTCGTTAAAAATCCATCCCATCATCCTCCAATCACTTCCTGTTGTATTCTTCTTTGTGACTTACGCCGGTGGCAACATCTGGTTGCTGATCAGGTGACCCGTGATGCAACAAAAAAAGTGCTTCCACTGCATAAACCAATTTTGAATTGGCCAAATAAAAAAAACTCATCATAGTGTCAACATGTTTTATTGGAAAACAAGAGACTACTTCGAAATTGGTTTTTCCTCTCTAAGCAGATTTATTTTTGAAATGTCAAATTCTGCAATTATATTAAACTTGCAATAGTTTTGACCATAGTTCAAAACTATTGCAACTTTTATGGCTAGAACTTGTAATAGTGCCAGAGGCTAACATAGCCATTCACCTTGCCTGTTCTGACATAGTTAAAGTTTTTCATAAAGGGATTTTGTCCTGAAAAGTGTGCTGTATCATCGTAGAGCTCTATCTTATTTAAACAGATGTTGCACAGCCACGACATAATGAGTTTATCTGCTGCCAACGTTGCAAAGTGGCTTTAAATCAGGATGCCATCACTGCCAAAAAGCCATTTTCATCAAGCTAGAAACCCAGCGCACCAGGCTTCACCGAGAACATAAACAAATCCATCAATAACAAGTCAGCTTTACTTTTAGCCTTCCTTTTACAAGACAAATTCCTGCATAAATGTTTAGCTGACTTTACTTTGTAAAGGGTGGCGCCTACATTTGCATTGCATAGCAACCAAACCAGAGTCATTTATTAGGAATAGATTTTTTTTTTTTTTTTGCCACATCACTTTAGTTTGACAATTATCCCAAAATGCTCCCATGTTTTAAAAAAAACACTTTATGGAGAAATTGTTACTACTTATCTGGTTAATAACTTTCTCATCTTTTGTCCTCTACGTTTTCTACTCTTACAACCTTTCTTACTCTCCTCCCTTTATCTTTTCTCCCTCATCCTTTCAATTATCCATCAAAGCCGTCCACCTACCAAGTCATCCTTTATCTGTTTTATCCCGATTCTTATCTCATTCCAACCCAATTCATCTTTCTCTAACTCCCCCTCTTCCAAGTCCCTGGGATTAGACCTGCTCCTTTAACTCCTTTATTTGATCGTCTTCTTCTCCAGTTCCTGTGCAGGTTACTTTCTCCCACTCGTTACTGCAATTTCAAACTGAAGTGTTTTTCACCCAGAGTGGTTGAAACATTTTAATGCCATCGACCTTCATGTCAGAGTCGGGTTTGTATGGCGACCATTGCACACGCAGTAGGAGTCTCTGTCCATTCTGAAAACCAGACACTGACCGGCCAGAGCGACAAAACAGCAACAGACTGCTCACTTGTCTTAGCATCGGAGAATGTAGTGGCTAGCATGTTGAGGCTGCGGTTAGCATTGAAGAGACCAATGATTTTATCAAGAAAAATTGTTGCTATGTATAAGTAGCATGCATTAGATATACGGTCATGTGTTCTTCTGACAGAATTTCCAGCAGGTGACCATTGTAGGCATGCTAGTCGTTAGCCTCTCTAATGTTAACTCAATAATACTCTCCTTATTTGCGAGTGCTGACTACTCAGTTACCGAAGCCGCCCAATCCATCGGGTTAGTAGCTTTTTCGTGAATAGACAAGGTCTCCTGCGACCCAGATGTATCAACCGCTGGGCACGCAGTAGATTAATTTTGACTCTTATACCACAGCAGAGGATTGATCCATCTTACTATGTAAACGTGGCTCCATCTCAACATGTCTTCACTTGAACAGTTTGCACCTGGGCAGAGAAAAGGAACAGAACCTCAGTCAGCTTTTTAAGTGTTACAACACCGCTGCATCTCTTTCACCCACCATAAATCTGATGAAATAGTCTAATAACTTTTCACGGCGTTGTAGGTGGGGGCTGCAGGGGGCTCAGACCTGCTACCAATCTGGAGCAGAACAGCTGGCCTGCGACACCCAAAGAGAGGCAAGTCTCTGTCGCTCTTCACTGGTCCACCAGCATCCCAGGGATGAAACATGAAACTACTACTTTCATGTTAAACAATTTTAACATGAAATGTTAAAGTTGTATAATGCTTTTGAAAGGCGCAGTAGCTACCTTACAAAAAAGAAAACACAAATGGGTCCCCTTACGTCAAATGCAGAACAATCAGGGAAGAAAAAGAATTCTGTGACCAGAACCGACAGGGCTGACGAGAAAAATTACTGATCCAATCATTGCATTATAGCCTAAAATTATTTTTTGTTTACAGCTCTTCCAGAAAAAGAAAAAAAAAAAAAGACTGAAACCGAATTGTCGATTGTCTGCAGTGGCGACCTTGGAAACTTTTGCTCCGACAAAGACGGAAAGCCTTTCTATGGTCTTATCTGCCTTAGACATGGCTGGAGGTGACAACCATGACCCATATGACAGAATTATTACTACACCACTTGCATTTTCCTGTCATCCATTGTTTGAGGGAATGAGAAATATCTGAAAATCCTTCATTTCTGATTCTGTAGAACATGTAGAGGACAAGAGAGGAACAATGCAATAGTAGAGGAGCCCAGTGAAGCAGCAAATACCCTCAAGGATGTAAAATAAATAAATAAAAAATCTGGTAGGAAAAAAAAGACAATGCTTTCTATTACCAGTGGATGTACTTTATTGTGCTATTTTCTTTATTAGACAGAAAATTGCGAGCAATTATGTCTGAAATGAGAGAATCAAGCCTGTGATCTTCGAAGAAAAAGAAATTAATGAGCTGCTACTAAACACCAATGATCTCTAATACAACGTTTTACAGGATGGAAATTCTTTCTTCTCTTATGTTTCAGTTCTAATATTCACCCCCTACACTGATTTGTAGAGCACTGAAAAAGTGTTTGTCAGTTTAGTTTTCTTTTTTTCCTTTTGCTTTATATCACACCCAGAGGGATCCGCTAATCAAAAATAACATGAGTGTAAAAAATATGCCTTTTTAAAATGATGATTTTATTTATAAGGGGAAAATAAAACAACCTGGTGTGAACCTTCCCAGGACTGGCCAACATACCAAAACTACTCCACAAACACATCCAGGAGGTCAGAAAGTAGTTCAGGCCTTGTTTCTCTCTGTTAAAGTCAAAGCTTATGATTTAATAATATGAAATCTACTGGACAAAAATGACCTACATGGTAGCTCTCCAAGGTGAAAACCACTGCTGTCTGAAAAAAACACAAGTGCCCCTCTAACATTTATCCAAAAACAACTTCATGATCCCTAAACAGTCTTTGAACTGACAGGATAAACAGTCCAACTTTTCCCCCCACAGATATTCCTCCCATAGCGTCTGGTGTAAAGCAAACATAGCATTTCAGAAAGAAGACTTTATGAACGTTGCTGCCACAGCGCATTTCCACATAAAACATGGCAACAAACCTCTGACCAATCACGCAACATTTTGTACAGCACTCTGTTGAATTAGTTCCACCAGGACCTGTTGTGAAGAAGAGGAGTCGGATGTTTCTCTGCGAAGAAAATTATGCAATTTTCATCACGTCAATCAGATCCGATTTAGGCGCTTCAGTTCTTCAGTGTCTTCTTCAGAGGTTTCTATGTCATTTCCGGTAGTGGTTCTTGGTGCAGCGCCACCTCAGGCGAGAGGTTGAACAGGTTTTTACAAAGGGTTTGGTTGGTTTGACTCATCGTGGAAGCGAACCACACCAGCTGAAAATGTAACCAATGTTGCCATTTTGGTCTCCGGTGTGACTCGGTACCATCAGGTGTGAAAACACATTTTAATAAATCTGTGGTAAAAAGAACTTCCTCTATGTATAAGACTCATTGCAAGTCTTTGGAAACACTTAGGACAAGTTTTGTCACCAGGAGTTGCCCAACCAGTTATTAGGTTGAGAGATTTTTTTTGTTTTTGTTTCATAAATTAAGTAATTTAAAAACAGCATTACAGAGTTACTCTCAATTAAAATTACTTTGAAGAGCAATAAGCCAATTTAAACTGCACTGTGAAGTCCATTGTAGTGAACAGTTTGAATTATTGTGCTAAAGTCTTGAGACTGTGTTGAACTCTGGATTCTAAAGCTTTGTGACTGTTTGAACTTATGGTTTATGTCACGTCTGTTCAGAGTTCTGCAGCTGTAAGGGTAGAAAACAATGAGTCTAGTTCTGTTTCTCACAGTCTGTCTTTTAAATACTTTTGGACTTCTTCTGTCCTTGGGTATAAAAGACATGCTTTGAACTATTTAAGTCAGAGCTGACACTCTGACAGAGCCTTCTGGCACTCTGTTTGCTCTCATCCTGTACAAGATTCCTAATAAACCTGACACGGTGCTTTTCACCTTAATAGTGCTTGAAGAAATTAATTTATTCCACACCATGTTTAAGTGTAAGGCTAGATCTCTCTTCCTATCCATATGCTTGCACTTAGAGTTACCCGTGTCCCTTTGGACTTACTTCAGACAGTCATTAAAATATTTCACAACAAAATGGCTTACTCATCTATGTGGCTGGTGTGTCATCAGTGGTGGATTTTTAATGTTCACCCAAAAAGAAATACATTTTTAAGATGAAAGAAGCTTGATGTTCTTAGCTAGCAAAGTCTAGCAACCGTATCCTACATTTTTACTCGAACTCTTAGAATAGTAACAGTCAAAGCAATCGCATCATCGGCAACATATTGTTTTAATTTCAACGCTCAATTGGGATGTAGCATAGCTGAAGGTCCTTTCCACTTTAAGGCAAGTGGTGTGCATACGGATTAGCCGGCTTCTCAGAACGTGTTAGCCTGATGGTGCTCATTTCCATCTCAGCAGGAAACCGCTGAATGAACTTCGGTGTCCCTCATCGAGTCCCAGTTTCTCTCACAGCAGGACATGCACAAACACAATTACACTTTGCAAACAAACAGCGATGGTCAGAGCCGCTGACAGACAGGAGGGGGCATTGGAAGGCTTCAGCAGTGGGATGAGCAGTCACTTTGTAGGCACCACTGGGAGAGGAGACTCCTTTAGCATATGGAAGTCCTTCATTTTGGATACAAATTCAATAGTCAATAAAAAAAAAACATTACAGGACTGCATCTTTAAGTGCGACCACATCACACATCAAGACCGCAAAATACTAAGAAAATGTCCCATTGCAACGTTGATGTCAGTTTTCTTTAGCCTCCTGCATCATCACTACTTTCCAATAAAATTATGCGGACATAATACCTACATTAATATTTAATAAACCTGTAAATAAAAATATTCACTGGTAATCAAGCACTTTGTTAGACAATTTGTGAATTAGAATTTGTTTCTGGGACCAGGCTTCCAGTTACAATAAAAAACAGCGTCAATTGGTATATGGTGGTTGTCGTAGCAACAGGAGCAAGCGCATGCCCAGCTCTGGTAGGTGTCCTGTTATTTTTGTGTCTGAATAATTATCTCATTTTTAGCATTTGTGTTATTTTAGTGGCATAACAGATGAAATACTTGTCAAACCAATAAAACACACAGTGTGCTCCAACTCTGTCATTTATGTGGCTGACATGTCTTCTGTTTTATACACAAGTGTATAAGTTTGTGAAAATTGGCTTGCATACTTTGTACCACAAGTTTAACTCTTGGATTTCAGAGTTGTGGTAGCTATCCCTCTGTTTTGTTTGAGAATACAAGTTCCTGCCGACATCAAAGTTCGTCTCAACACAGCAGCAGTTAATCTTTGGTTCTCAAACACTGGGAAAAGGAAGAGGGATTACACTGCAGATCCAATGGATGAAAATGTGCCGTCGCCTTTCCACAGGCAAGAGGATCCTAGAGAACTATGATTTTGATTAAATGGAAACCAAGGATTCGACGAAAAGAGAACCTGATTAATGTTTGCAGTGTTGACTTAATGTTGTATGAATAATTGAGCCTTTTGGGAGCTAATTTTCTTGTGTGTGTGAATTTTTAATGAATCTATTTTCCTGGATTCTGCTCGTTATGATTCTCCAGTTATATAGGGATTTTCTGAAAGACTGGATAAATGTTTAGGATAAACTTAAAGTACAAATCAGTGCAACAGAAGAACGATTAACACAAGACAAACCGCATACCTACACTTTAAGACTATGTAAAGCAGTAGATTGTATTAATCATTGATGTACTCCTGAAACCGAATAATTAGTCGTACTTTTCACCCCCTGGCTGTACATTCCAGGACTTCATAAAAAACTAAACGATCAGTTAGGAAGAGGGTGAATATTCTGAATAATCAAGAGATGCAATAAGAATTAGCAACAGAAAAAAGCAAAAGTCTTCAATAAAACAAAAAAAAAATTACAGGACTGCACCTTTAAGTGAGATGCATGTTTTGCCATGTTTTACCATACATGGCAAAACCTCAATTTAGAAATTATGCAAAACAGTTTTTACAAAAGGTAAACAGCATAGGTACAGGGAGAAGCTAAATTTATGACTTAAAGCTCAAAAGAGCAGTGTGTATGTTACAATTAGTATTTTAGCTAATAAGCCAATGGTAGTCGGTCACTAACTACTGTTTCAAAACATACATTTACTCAACGTAACATGGTAACAAAAGTGTAAAAGTTCAAAGTAACTAAAATGTCACTAGCATGTTAAGTAGCATTACTCAATTCAGTGTTGAGTTTCCTCAAGGACTATCAAGCTGGGTAACAATAACTTACTCCATTCAGGATGATAAGGCTTGTCTTGTGTCATGTTTAGCTTAAATGTTAATGTGAGCTTAAATGCTAACTGTAGTACAATGTCTAACAATAGCAAGTTTCTTAACAATACACCACCCCACTTAAAATGCTTGCAATTATCGTACAACTATTTTATCTCAACAAAAAGAAGAATATTCCTGTAAAACACAGTTTGTTGAAATTCTACAAAACTATGTGAAATATGTGGGTGAAATGGATGAAAGCTGTAAACCATGGGCGTTAAGCTCATTTCCATTTCATTACGTGATGGATGACAATGTGAATGCCAGTTTGTTTGTTTCTTTTCCCCACCAAACATTACTTATTTTTATTTGCAGTCGATTTAATGTTAAGGATCTTTTACCTCCTCCTGTTGTGATCCAATTAGCATGTAAAATTATGAAATGCCTACAACATCCACGCTATTATGATTTTGTAAGGCACAGGCACAAAGTGTGTTAGTTTATAGGCATTACATGTCTTCTAAATTTTGTTGGTGATGCTGCAGGAAGCATCTTAACTGGAGTTATTACAACCACAGAGGGTAAAATAGATGATTTAAAAGTAATAAAATACGGTTGAATTTTGTTGTTTACCTGCTATGAATTCACTTCTACATCCATATGTAGAAAAAAATGAGATGAGGCAACAGCATGTGAACATTTCTGAATAATTAAATGAATACTTGATGTGTTGTCCTAATTATTTTGTATGCATGCCCACAGGGGCAAGACATCATGTATATCATGTTTGTTGATGCACTAGTAATAATATTATTCATGGTACATTTCCTGCCTGTATGAGGATGTAAAAAAAAATTTAAAAAAAATCACATTTCTTTTGACAAAAATATATAATGTGAGTTTCACAGTGTACAGGAATTGTGTTGGTTTTTCTCTGATATTGGCCCAGTTTGGTCTGCTATGCATCTGTTTTAAGTAATAAATCATAAAAAAATTGTAGCATCTTGACCTTTTCCTTTTACATCAGCGATATTTACTACCGATTGTTGGCCACATAATATCTCATTAAAATACACTTAAGTTTGTAGTAATAACCAGGAATATTATAGGTATCTAATAAAGAAAACTGAAATAGAGAAAACATTTTTGGTAACTTAAAAAAATGTCATTTTTATTTTATTGGTAATTCAATAAAATGGTAATTAATGGGGAAAACTATATAAAAACTAATTAAAGCTTACTGAATCTATAGACATAATTATCTTCATTTTCATGTTTATGAATCTACTTATTAGCCTTTTAACTGATGTGAAATAGATTTTTTTTTTCCCCCTCACACAAGTGGCTTATGTCACCTGTTGGCAAATTACTTTACAGTATGTGACGGCACTTGTGCCGCAAAATGGTGGCAGCACAAATTTTCTGCCGCCATTTTGCCCCCAAGCACACATGAAAGAGTGTTTTCTCCAGAAAACACCAGAGTCAGCTGTTCAACAATAATTGATTTATTTTTTGTATCTTCTTTTGAGTGTTCATTAGTCAATCAGTGTTTACATAATCATACAACGTTTTGGTTTCTGTGCCTAAAAATAATCAAAGTATGAAAAATCTAAAACTACAACTATAACTAATTAAAAAATAAACTAAACCTAAACAATACTTATAACTAATAAAAACTGGCAACCACACTAGTTTAATGCTAGTGTGCTTTAAACTAGTTTTATTGTGATTAAAAGTCACAATAAAATAAATTAAACTATTTAATTTATATAACTATATAAATTATATAACTATTATATAACTATATAATTTATTTAACTTTGTGAAAACGACTGAGTCTGTTTCTAAGCAAGAACCACAGAGACTTGCCGAACCCGGTCATGTCAGATAACGCTATCGAAGCTTTTTCTTCATTAAAACCTAGTATTATAAACGTGATATCTTCGTGTCATAAACAGTAACAGCTCATTTTGTTTTGCGGTAACTCCTAAACGTGTTCTCACAAAGCCCGATGAAAAAAACAACTTAAGAGCGATATCAGACGTTGAGCAGAGCGTACCCCTCCTCCTTACCTGCTTAATGACTTGCTCTGGCGTCCTAAACAACCAGAGTTCCTCCAATTGGTATGTGGCATGCATGGGCAACTTTTTGGCACTGCTGAGCCCAACCTCTTGTCACTGTTGTGATCTTGAGAGACCTCTGACCCAGCCATCAGACCGTATATTACGGTCTGATGGCTGGAGACAAAGAGCTACACCAGTGGTATGTGAAGAAAGAACCTGCTCCGGCGGACGCCTCAGAGTAGGTTCATAGATGCAGAGTCACACACAGGCATTCAGCTAGAAAACAACAGATGGTTATGAGATTGTACTGTGGCGGACAGGGAGCCATTTGGAAAGGCTGAGTCCAGCTTGCATTACATTAGAGAAACTGAACCATGAACGCCGCTGCTCAATATCTGCACTTCCTGTTGAGAATAAACTGCATGCATGAGAGCCACGGGCATTGCTAGCTATCTGGTCAGAGAATCCATGAAGACATAAGAAGCAACTTGAGAGGAAAGTATTGTGACATGTAAAGACATATGAGTTCAGTGATGCTACAAAGCAGAGAGAGAGCAAAACCTGAAATAGATAACAGACTGAATGGAATAAAGCAACGTGAGCCTGTACAAGTTTCAGAGTTAGCTTCAACAATCTGCAATTTGTGACGTAGCATTAAACGCAGACTAAGATTAGTACTTTTTATTATGAGATTAAAGACATAATATTAGTAGAATAAAGATGCAAAATTACTAGAGGAATGTCACAAAACTGCTAGAAAAAAAGTTGTCTTAATGAAGAAAAAGCTTCGATAGCGTTATCTGACATGACCGGGTTCGGCAAGTCTGTGTGGTTCTTGCTTAGAAACAGACTCAGTCGTTTTCACAAAGTCTGCTGCTGAAGTTAATTTCTTGCTGATGTGTAGTATCAGCAGTATTTCCAAATTTTCTAGAGCAATACAAAAGTATTACAAGATGCTAACTGAATTGCAGTTTGAGAATGCAGTGGGTTAATTAAAATGGGTTTTAATTAAGAGTGTTATTCTTAAAAATATGCAAAAAACAAAAAAACAAAACAAAAAAAAAAAAACACCAATACTGATCCATTTCTCATGTGTGTTAGCTTGTCACCTTAGGTTCCCAATGAATTATCTAGATTTTTGTAGTTGTAACATAAAAATGAAAAATATAAAAGTCTGCGAATGTTTTTGCGCGGCACAACCAGCAATTGTGCCCAACTCTGGTGGCTTATGCAGAGGAAAAATGAGAAAAGAGACAAACAAAATGACATGTTGACATCATCACAGTTTCCCAGCATTGGTCCATTACAATTATCTGATTTTCTCCCCCAAATGTCTAACAGCAGGCCAGTGATGAACTCCATCCACCAGTCAATCCTGTATTTGTGTAGCTTTGCGCCTCACCAGTCTGCGTTTTGCGAACCTTTTTAATAAATCCGTGGTGCATCCACGTGTTGCGACTGCAGCTGTGTGTTATCAGTCTTCTGCTGGGATGTCCACTTCTCACAAGGCGGCCTGCCAGCTCACAGCAGTAAAATGCTAGTGCGGGGCTTTGTGGAAATGTTACTTCCCTCTAAGTGGGTGAGAAAGAACCACAAGAGTGAGTTTAAGTTGCTTCTCTAATTCAGCAGTTTATAGCCACAGGTTTTGAGCCTTTTAAGCCAATTATTGCCGTAAAATGTTGCCTATTTTCACAAGAATTGTTGTAGCTTGAAGAAACCTGACCAGTTTGTACACCCAAAATAGCATTTCATGTCACTGTGCAGGAATTTCCTGATCAGAATGTATATTCATTCTTACAGTATATAAACAATGGACCAGTGCTTAATGAACCATTACTAATAAAAAATATATGTATTCTTGTAAATCTACGATATACAATTTCTCATAACTGCCCGCTAATCTAAAATAAAGTGGAAAATAACCACCTGCCCAACCTGTTCAGCTGACGGTGGCTAAGAATCGGCCTACCGCCAGCTAACGCCTGCAGACTAAACTTCTACAACAGGAATGTTAGCTACTAGTTACGTTACTAGTAGCTAACATTGGAGTTAGTGGTAGTTAACAGCAACTTCCAACCCATACACACACAAAAGGTAATGGTTTGTATTATGTGATTACTAATATTTATTTATTTTTTTGCTATTGAATTAATCAATGCCTTTTTATGTATATTTGAAATATCAAAAGTTGGCATCTATTGCACCTAATTTTATTGCTACCAGTAGGAGGCAGAATAGACTCCAGGAGGATTTGTGAAACACGGTTTGTTTCCGCCTGTCATTCTCACCAGCTGACAGGTTAGTAGAGTGTATAATGTTCTTATTTTAACAACATAACTCTCTGAATAACTTATATAATGTTGATACAGTAGTTTCTATAGAGTCCTTTGGTGTTTTATTTACCGTTGTCATAGCAACTGAACTACTATATATATATATATATATATATATATATATATAATTTTTTGCAGCTGAGAGTGGTTGGAGTGAACGCTCCAGTAGTAAGTATGTATTTTCAGATGTTTTACAACAGTCATTGGCTCGCAGTTGTTCCTTATTATTCCTTTTTATTCCTTCTCCTCACTGGAGCAGCAGAGCCAGGCGGAGGTCCTTCTCCTCCTGCTGCTTCTTCAGCAGCTTGGCCAGATGTGCATGTTACTCCTGGCTGCTCCTCAGCCACCTGCTCCTTGCTTCTTTCTTCCACTTCTCCATCACGATCGCTTCAGCTGAGGTTTAGTTGCTGACGTTACCAGGATGCCGGTGTCGTCCAGGGATGTGGCTCGCCATCACATCCAAACTTCATTGGCAGTTGAAGGGTGAAATAAAAAAAAAAAAAAATATGTTTATACATAATGTGCAGAACCACAAAAAATTAATTAATTAAACTCAATCACCTTGTACACAAATAAAAATCACCATGAATAAAATGTTTCAGTTGTTGCACGAAGCTTGCACCCTTTCAACTTACAAATAAAAATAACTTCATCCTGAAATTAAACTGATAATTTAAATGTTTTACACATTTTTTAAATCATGTCTGTTACCGACACCAGAGTTGGAGGATCTGAGGCCTGTGCAGCCCATACACTGTGGATCACAGGCAGGAGGCAAGTCGTTACAATCTTGCCCTGGCCAGAGCGCATTTATTCTGAATTACAGAAACTGAGACTACAGAAGGACATTTATGTAAGAAGATGTTCTTCTGTCATTTCTTACCTGGAACAGTGGACTTGAGTGAAAAGCTCGTTTGAAATGAGTTCCTAACGGGGCTGTAACGCAGAAGCCTGGGTGGCTCCACACTATGGCAACACTATGGAACAAAGTAGCACTCTCCACACCATGCAGTGTGAAATCTGCAGCCGGTTCATTGCCCGGCTGTTTGTTCTCTGTGATTCCTCAGGAACACTGAGAGAGAGAAAAAAAAGTCATATTGCAGCAGGGAGTAAACAAGGCATAAATAAAGAATATATTGGGAAAAACAAGAACCTTCTCATTCAGCTGAAGAAATCCTTTGTGCCTGTTGGTTTGCTTCCATCCTTCTGTGCCATTGCTGGCTTTTGTTTTTAATAAACACAGGGCCTTGGATCAGCAGTATCAGGACATCAAGCGTCAACGTATTTTATGAAGACTTCTGGTTGACAAAGAGAAGTAGTACTCCACAGTACTACCACCTTGATTACATCCGGACAATCCAGACGAAGACCAGACCCTAAACAGCTGTTACTGGACCGGACACAGAGTTATACAAATACTTACCAGATCACACAGTCCGACCAGAGTTACAGTGCTGCTTGAAAGTTTGTGAACCATCCAAACATGGCCATTGTTTTCTAAAGAAAAAATATAATAATCATGTAAAATGAACATCCAAAGCTCAAATTGTAATGTGGACCTTCCAAATAAGGAACACAAAGAAAAAAAGATACATATTTTTATTATTTATTCAACAAAAGTATTTTATCTGTCAAAAACAGAAAATCTGCCAAGTGCAAAAGTATGTGAACTCTTTCAGTTAGTACCTTGTGACACCTCCTTTTGCAGCCATTACTTCAACTAAACGTCTTCTGAAACCACAAAGTGTCTCACATCTGCTGTTTGGGATTTTTGTCCACTCCTCCTTGCAGAACTTTGCCAGTTGAGAGAGGTTGGAGGGACATCTGGCATGTACTGCCCGTTTCAGATCTTGCCACAGCATTTCTATGGGATTGAGGTCTGGACTTTGACTGGGCCAATCCAGAGTGCAAATCTTCTTTCTCTTAAGCCATTCTTTGGTACTTTTGCTGGAATGCTTTGGGTCATTGTCTTGTTGCATAATCCATTTCCGTCCCAGCTTCAACTCCCTGACTGATGGCAAGAGATTCTGATCAAGAATTTGTTGATAGCCCTGGGAATTGATGGTTCCCTGGATAATATGGAGTCGTCCAGGTCCAGAGGCAGAAAAGCAGGCCCAGACTTTCACATTTCCACCACCGTGCTTCACTGTTGGGAGGAGGTTCTTCTCTTTAAATTCAGTGTTTACTTTTCTCCAAACATGGCGCCTGTGATTGTGGCCAAATAATTCAATTTTGGACTCATCCGTCCAGAGAATGGACTTCCAGAAAGCCTCTGGTTTGTCCAAGTGTTCTCTGGCAAACTTTAAACGTGCAGCTTTGTTCTTTCTTGAGAGCAGAGGCTTCCTTCTAGCAACTCTCCCATGAATGCCATGTCTATTGATATTTCGCCTGATTGTAGACGTTGTACATTTATCCCAGACGCTGACAGAGAGGTCTGCAGTTCTCTGGAGGTGATGCGTGGGTTGGCCTTTACCTGCATTATTCTGGTGCTTCTTTGTGAAAGTTTTGACGGCCGTCCACATCTGGGCAGAGTTGTAGTGATGCCTAGTGCTCTCCATTTGTAAATTATTTGTCTTACAGTGGATGGATGAAGCTGGAATCTTTTGGAGATGGTCTTATAGCTTTCCCCAGTCTGATGGGCTGTCACCACCTTCTTCCTGATGTCCTCAGATGTCTCCCTTCCTCTCGGCATTGTTGATCTGGTCTTTATGCCTTGACACAACAGTGGTTTGTTTGGTTTCCTCTCCCTTTTAACCAGTGCACCTCCAAACTTTTCCTAAAGACGTCTCATTTGATTGGTCTACTTAATTGATTACTCAAGCACTCACATGTGCTTCACCCGAGTCTTTTACCTGATTGTTTTTACCAGTGCAGCTGTGGTTCATTTACTTTTGCAGATGCTCTGATTCCGTTTTAGCTTTCAACTCCCACATTTTCCTCAAAACAAATGAATGGAATTGATGAACATAAACCTGACATTTCATATAGAAAAACTGGTGATGAGAAAATAAGAAAATCATGGTAAAAAAAAAGAAAAATCTAATCTACTCAACTAGTTCACAAACTCTCCAGCAGCACTGTATGTGTCATTATGTGTTATGTGTCAGGTAGCAGCAGCGGCAAAACACCAACTCTGTCCTCTTCCTCCTGTGTGTTAACTAGGCTTTTGCAGATACACCTAAAACCGCCTCCACCCTGCAATTAAAAATATTCACCCCCTTGTTGATGTTTTACCATTTCTATTGGTTTTACAAATCAGTGATGATCAGCAAAATGTGGCTTTTTATGACTAAAAAGAAGACTTTATCAAAATTAAAATCCAATTCTACAAAATATCCACAGTTAAATAAAAACATTTGACATAAAATAATTGATCACTGTTAATAGTGATTAAAATAAGTAATTATGTTTTAGTCAGAAATGAACCAGAAAGATTAAGGTCCGTACTGATTATCTGACATACAAGTTATTGTGTGAAAGCAGGAGAAGTGCATTTAGAATAATAAAATTAATATTACTTGGTAGTGCTCTAAACATATTTCACATAAAAGCCAAAAAATGACAGCTCTACCTCAACATTAACGTTCTATCAAGATCTACCCAATTAGGTTGACATAAAACTGCTAACGTCTTCACAACCCTACAGTCTGTCACAATACTGGAGATTCAGCTGGCAAATATCTACAGCTCCTGTCATGAACCAAGAAATATATTCAGGACATGTTTCTCTTTCACTCTGATACGTTGGGCTCTGTGGCTGGCTGCTTATCTTTGTTCTGCTGATCCGCCTCGGTGGCTGTTCTTCTCTGCTGCCTCTTTGCTAGACGTGGAGCACAAAGGGAAGCTCGTTTAGATTCATGTTCAGTGTGGGGATGACCCAAGCAGGCTTTGTTTCCCCAAATCTAAATAATACATTAATCAATTCATACTGAATTCCAGTCCGACAGCTAAAATTAATTACAAAGATGCCATTTATATGGTTGAAAACTATGTATTCAGAGTGAAGGGGAGCGACGTTTGATAAGCTCACATCTTGGTTTCATGCTCAGGTTTGTTAACCCTCTATGGTACAATGTTACAGTTCACTGTGGGTAAACTGCAACTATTATGTATGTGTTGCATTAAATTGGCAGGTTCTTAAGATACTAAGGATATTTGTTTATTTCCTAGGTTCACCTCCTCCACTGGAAAGCACCAAAAAAAGGCTAGTGTGGAACAAAAGTGGGGGTATTCCTCCAGAGTGCATTTCCGGTTTTCCAAAATAAAATACAAAACCCGGTAAAATTCACTTACATATTGCAGAATAACTTCCAACATTCAAAGGGAAATGAAGCAACTCTACAGTGTTTTTAACACCGATACACACGCAATGTTTTCCAATATTATGGATAAATGTCGCGACGAGGAAATTGACTGTTAGACCCTAGATATTAGGAAGCATGGAGTTTATATATTTACCTATTATCTATTGCAGTTCAAGCAGTTCTTTGCAGTTTTAACATTACATAAACTGATATATGTTTATGTAAAGGGATAATCCATATTAGCCCTAGCAGCCAGGTGTGGCTCTCTGCTCAACATCTTGTTCCTGCAGAGCCAAGTCACAGAGTCACTACCTCTTCCATTTTGGTCACTGGGTTGCTAGCCAAAATTTAATCAAACTAACCAGAGAGTTAACTCTAAACAAAGTAAATGCTATTAGCTGGTGTGCTCCAATGATAGGAGCACACCAGCTCATGACAGGTGCTCCAGTCTATGGTGAAGACCATAGCCAGAGCAGCTAGCATCTGTTGATTGAGAGTTAGCTTGAAAACTTTCTCCAGTCAATGAGCAGTTAAGTTAGCTTGCTAGTACACAAAAACAGAGGCAAGCCTTCGAAGCGAAGATAAATATTTTAATGATACTGCTACTTAAAGACTAGATGATGCAAGTGTTGAGATCACCAGCCAATCAGGATTGGCGTAATGAGATAAATGCTTTTGAAGAATACACAGGCATATCCCATAGTGAGACATCAAAGCGAATGCTATGAATGAGAACTTGTTTTTATGCCAAATTACGTAGGTATCAGTTTTTTTCCCTTCTGACGTGGTTGTATTCCTCTGTCTTCCTCAGATTTTGTTTCCTGGTTCCGTGACCACAGCCCTACACAACTGTATTCCATCTCCTCCACTCCAATTGACCGGATTCCCACCTATGCCGTTCGGCATAGGTGGCTGCCGTTCAGGGTTCAGTCTTTCGTGTTGTTCTTTGAGTATCGACCTGTGAAACATGCCTTTCTTGCCTACTTTTGTTCTCAGTGTTTCAGAATTGCTGATGTTGCCTCTGCTTACTCCCCTCCTGTCAATCAGTCCACATCCCCCTGTTGCCAGAATAATCTGGCTGCCAACCGTCAGACTGTCAGTCAGTTCCGCTCAATCATTCGCCCAGCACAGATCAGTGGATAAAATTACTGAAACAATCGCTTTTTCTTTGTCTGCCATCAGGTCCAGCCTTTGACCACTGAAACACTGACCCGATTGGTTTTCTCAGAGCAATAACTGATTGTTGTTTTTGGTTTATGAGCACAGCGGTTGCTAAATCCAGTACCGTATAAGTGTGAATGTTGTGAGATCTCATGGTTCACATTTTTCAGATAAAATCTCATAATATTTTTCGCCTGAATGAGTTTATGTGGGGAGCAAAAAATGTTGATGTTGGCAGCCAAATGATAACTATTAGAGGAACAGGCAGATGTGTGCACAATCAAAGGATTGAGCGTTTGTGGGTTGATGTCAACAGAATAGTTTCTGATTTTTATAAGCCACTTTTTAGACATGTGGTTGAGACAGGGATTCTGGATGACAAACTACTCATATGGGCCTTACATTATGTATACTTACAGCGAATTCAACAGTCTGCCAGTGAATATGTTCAGCAGTGGAATCATCATGCCCTAAGCTCAACTCATAATTTGTCCCCTCTAGCACTGAGGCAGACAGGTTTGTTTTCTGAATCTCGGTTTGATGATTTAGCCCTTTTTAACATAGAAAACTGTGGTGTAGAATATTCTGTTCCAGGTAATTTGAATAACAGACCAGAACTCATCACATTCACATGGCCAATTAGTGACATCACCTCAGGCACGCCCCCTTTCAACAGGAAGTAGCCTGTTTTCCTACTGTTTTTCTTTCTGTTACTCAGTGGTTTGTGCAGATTTCAACCTGTGTTTAATGAAATAGAACAACATGATGGTAAATCCTTCTCTCAAAACTGTCTGTTAGCAGCCTGTGGGCATGGCTGAATGCCCACATTCTAATCCCTCATCGTTTGCATACGGTTTTCTGTAAATAATACGTGCGTCATCTGATTTGAGCCAAACTTGTTAAGGATTGACCTTTGTTGACCTCTGAAGAGTCCAATGGCATTCAATTGCAATTCAACTCCACTGTGCACCCTGGGTTATTCCAACAACTGTATCTCCTTAATACATTAGCAGATCTACACCAGATTTTTTGTGCATGCTCAGGAAGCACTGCTGAACACCAGTGTATATCACCTAGTGTACGAGTGCTGGAACTGTGCAAGAGTGTGGACGGTGGCCCTAAGCTCAACTCATAATTTGCTGGAGCTCTTTAATTTATTTTAGATCAACACAACACTTCACGTATGTTTTTGATGATGAAATAAAATTATTACATGATGTAAAGCTTTTGTAACTAAGGCCATGATTGTATTGTTTTTCTGCTGCTTGAAAGATAAATGTCTGCTCTTTCTTGTTGTCTTAGCATCCTTCCACATATTTTCTAAATGTTTGAGACAGGACATCTAATGGAGAATTCTGATGCAGAAACTCTAGTTACTGGTGAAACCTTTGGTTAGTTGTTGGCTACCACTAATTAAAAAGTTAGTTTCGGTAACACTAAAGCTTTATACCAACATGAAGCTAATGCTAAAGGATGCGAGGAAGTAAAACTGCCGCGTAAACAGTCTTCATGCACTTCAAAATAAGAGCATGAATGTAAATGTTTAACTACTCAACCAAAAGTTAACAAAACAGACAAGTCAATTAGTGCTTTAAAAATTGTCTGGCAAAATTAATTTAGCACGAAACATTTTCTTAGCTACCAAAAAGCGCTAAATGAAAAATTTGCGGTACTATTAACGCATTACCAGACGTGTGCCCACAACTGCTTTTTGGGAAAGGTGTCGTATTTTCTAAAGTCTTCCGAACTCACCATTGATGGTTTATAGATATTCTCATACATGTTGTTTAAAAACACTACAATAAAGTTTAGACATAATATTAGCAAAATGACAGGGCACCCTTAACCGCAGAGAAAAAGAAGCCATTGGCTTATATGGTGTAGATGTGGAGTGCACACTCTCCACACACAAGGTCCCCATTTCAGTAAACATTTGCTAATTCCACTGAGATATGTAATTAATGACTGCAGCCTTTAAATCAATACTCCAGATCCATACACTAACATTAGCTGGGCGACGTGATCCCCTTTTCTTCCAGCTCCCTCTCCTCCTCGGTCCTGCAGATGCTTTGTTCTCCTGTTAATTAGCAGCTTTGACAGAGAAAGTGAAAAGCTCTGAGACACGGTTAGTTGCTCCAGTGCTCCCCAGCTCCACCATGCAATCTGTTCTCATCAGCACAGAGAAACACGCTGGGACGCTACCCGCCAAATACATCAGGCTACTAATATCAATCACATGTAAAAATGAATACAAACAAAACAAAAAAACAAATTAGTATCTATCATAATCAGCATTTTGTTTCCTCGTCTTACTTAAGATTGGCTAAAAGAGCAGATCTGGCACCACGAGGTGCTTCGTAAGTGAGACGGATGGCCGTCAGTGAGTCATGGGTGTGAACGGGGTTTCAGGCTGAGAGTTGGTATTGATGATGTGTGCTTGTGTGGGAGGAGGGGTAGAGAAAACTAATTAGTACTCTGGAGGAGTAATGTCGTCTATCTAACTGCATTCGCATCAAAGATTCATACTCCATGCATTTATATCTGTCGACTGACCTGCTAAAGTGTGACTGGCAAAAAGAAAAAAAAAATATACACTTTGTTGCTGCAATATGTGGTTTTAACCAACGAATCACAGCTGAAGTATGTTAATCACATTAGAGAGGATGCGCTAAGTTACTACTTCGCATATATAAAGTGCAGCAAAGTAAGTCATCCAATCTATTAGCAAGTAATATTGTTAAACTTTAAAGTAGCTCATTATTTCCATTAACAATTAACTTCAGCAAATTAAAATGTGTAAAATAAATTTGTTTAATGGAAGCCATAAAAGGTTTTAGTGTTAGGATGAGGTGGTTTCTGTCCATGTAGAAGTAGATGTATTTGGCAAAGCTGCAATGGAAACACTTTTTTTCCGTGTCACGAGTCACATGATCAATAACTGGATGCTAACCACTGGCGACAACCACGAAGGCAGTATGAGGATTATGGTTTTCTTTTTTCAGACAATGTGCAGCAGTGCACAGTTCATAAAAAGTTTAGTTTGTCACTCGAATCGTGTAAATCACCAACTACAATTTCCCCAAAACGCCGCAAATATAGTCGCTCCCGAGAAGCAGGACTTGTCGCTCCAACATCTGCATCAGACGCCAAAATCTCCTCTGATGACTGATAGATGATGAGCAGTAGTTCCACTGAATTGAGTGCAGATGCTTATGACTGAATTATGAATATCTGATGTAATGATTTACTTTGTTTATTCACGTGTAACTTTCATTTAATTTATAAAAAAAAAAAATCAGCAATCACAAAATTGTCTTTTTTTAAAGCAGAATATAGACAAAGATTTCCTCAGAGTTGTAATTTAAATGCAGCTAATGAAACAAAATTGCCTTTCCTAGTTTCTCCAGCAGAATTTAGATCCGTTGCCATGGGCGACTTCAGCCATGTTGTCCATTCTCCAAAATGTTACATCCAGCATTTTATATTGCATCATTGAATGGGATCCTCATCCCTCCGAAAACTGGAACAAAATGAAACCAAAAGTTAACTTTAATTTAAAATATAAACTATTAACATAAACAACATAAACTTGTTGCAGTGAACAGTGACAGCACGTGGTCGCTTGAATTCACGATAACTGTCGCCACCCTCTACAGTATAAAGCTCAAGTGAACCATACGAAGAGCAACAGAACGTTCCAGATCATTCCACCTGCAGCTGATTTAACAGCACTAAACTACGGAGAGCAGGCTCCATGAAACATAAACAACATTTAACTCCCACACACTGGCTTCAAGGCGCAAATTAATGTAGACTTACACACAAAACCTCCACAAACAAGACAAAAACATACATATAAATAAACACAAAGTGAATCCTAGTATAAAAAACACATTTTTTAGCCCTAACCTGTAAATATCTGCCTTTATAACAAGGCACCATATATATTTTCCACTACATCAATACATATACACCGCTGAATCAGGTTCAGAATCAAAAGGGCAGCATCTGACTAAAGACCCCTGAGTCTAATCTACATAGTTTGTTGTTGTCAGTGTTTGTTACTTAACATAAATTCTGAGAACTACTATAAAAAAGAAAAAAAAAATCAAGTAATCAACTTTCTTTTCAACTCCTCACAATATAGTGCTGCTGCTGTTGACTTTTCGCTCAGAAAGGCTGTTGATTTGCTTGTAAATGACGTTTAATTTGAAATGTTGCTTTCTTTCTCAAATCCTTGCTGTAGCTCAGTTATGCTGCTATTTCTCCCCAATGTTAAAACCTTATTGAGAGAGGATCATTCTACAGATATCTGAGCACTTGACTGGATGTTGATAATGTTTCTTTCAGCCTGCAAATTAGCCCACTGAAAAGCAATTTTATTTTTTTCACAAGACTTTCTTTCAGGTCTTGTGTCTTTTTCCCTCAAATTACATTTTGCTCCTCTTGTTTGACCCCAAATGACCCCAAATGATATGTTTTAGAAGAAAAGAGACCCCAAAACTGCCTAATTTTTTTTTCAATAAATCAGACTATTGAGTTTATCGCTCTCAGTAAACCAATCACATTAATAGATTAATTCCAGCTTTATTTCTGTTAATTATTATTATTTTCCACGGACATGGAATGAAAACATGAAATTCATGTTAGAATATTAGTTGAGACCAATATAAAAAAACATTGAAATATAATCCAGAAATGTTGGTCTAATAAAAAGTATGTACATTCTTATTTATCGAATGTGACTGATTATACATTCTTAAGTCGTATAAAAATCAATTTGAAGCTATTTAAAATAAAACCAATGCCTCTTTTGGGGAATTAAAAAAAATCATTTAACATTTTAACAGTTAAATTAAACTTGCTTTTGAGCCACAATAAATGGAACATTGACCAACATATCTGATGCACATTAATGGTTTTAACAACAGCACTTGACAAACTATAACGTTGTCAACAGTCAACAACTGTTGACTGTACAATGTCTTTATGATGTTTTTTTTTTTTTGTATTTTACTGATGTAAAGCACTTTGAACTGCCATTTTGGTAAAATTCATTTAATATATACTCATGAAACAGTTATGACCATATTCCACTTGATAAACTTTGAGACAAAAATCTTTGGTGGTTCAGGGACGAGTCCACCACACAGACATTCACAAGTCATTTTTTCAAAGTCCATTCTCAAGACTTTCGCCCAAAATTCAGAATCAAACTTAAAGTCTCTCAAAGTGACAGAGCTATCAGCGTATTACGTTCCTGGATCCCTTTTGGTGGTTAATCGAAGGCTTAATCACTTTTTATTCCCACACAGTGATTTTCACTTAAAGCCATCACGTGTATTTTATGATTCCTACACCAAGTTAGAGATCCCAACAGTTGGAACCCTGTTCCTGCGATGGCCCATTTTCAGATCCCAGAATCCTAAGTTCAGCCTGTGTAAGCGATCTGCTTCTACTTAAGGGAGCCGTTTTTATTGAACAGATTAAAATTGCATGCTTTCGTTTTGAAATATACACATGCATGTTTTCTGAAGCTTCAGGGAGTGAGTGTGGTCTGCCTCCTTTCATCTCCTTCAGTTTTAAAACCATCATCTTTTGTCCCTTCCTTTTAATTAATGCTTTTCCCCCATTCTACGCGCTTCCCTGTGAATTTCCCAAATCATTCCTCTGGAGAGGGAGCAACAGCACAGCCATAATTAACCAGCCATTAGCTCACCGGTGTGCAGTCAGAAAGTGGGACATCTACCATGGCAGAATCAGCAAATGGCTTACTGGTTAATTATGTCACACTACTGGTCTGTCCCATGGGGAGCTATCCATAAAATTAAACTTTGTCTTGCCCACTTTTTCTTTGGGTTTTGTCGGGCAATAGAGAAGCCAAAGACAATTGGAAAGGAGAAAATACACATTTTAGTCCAAGTATACAGATATTCAAAATCTAAAGATGTGAGGGATGGTTTGTCAGTTTTGCTGCAGTCTTCATCAGCAGGACATTTTAGATGAATGAAAAATTAAATGATTGGAAAGTGATCCTTTTGACTGACTTGACTGGTTGCTTGGAAGGTTTATACAACTCTCAAAGACACATCTGAATGAACAGTAAGCCCAATGAAACTTGAGACCAAAGTAGACATTTGTCCATAACGGATACATTACTGCACTGAACACAGGGATCCATGCAGTCCCCTTCTACCTGCACAGTTTTGGAGTGGTGATGATTTGGACTTGATTTGCTGTCTGTTATGATCCGTGTGTTTGAGTGTTTATTTTTGACATTTTCTGTGCTTCTGTCCTGTTTCCTCTGAGTCTCTGTCCTGTCCTCCCCGTTGATTGTCCCCCAGGTGTGTCTACTTACCTGATTACCCTCCCTGTGTATTTAAACCCACCTGTGTCTGTGTTCTTCGTCGGGTCCTTGTCTAACATTGTCAAACCTTTGCCTGTTTCCTCGTGTCTCCAGTTGTTCCTTCGTGCTGTTCTGCTGGATTTATTTTCATTAAATTTATTATTTTTTTCATCTACCTGGGTCTCAGCGTGCGATCCTCACTATAACCACACCGCTTCATGACACTGTCATAAGATCTGAGCATCATTAAATGACTATGAACTTCTCTGTAGTATTCTAGACTCAAATTAGAGGCCATCAGGTTGAAGCTTGGCCTAGACTACATCATGAGAGGAAAATAAGCGAAGTAAAGAACTAAAGAACAAAACAACGTTAGGGTTTTAAACATTAGCCATTGTGCTTCAACAGGAGCGCACACATTTGATACCTATTTGCATGTATACCTGTTTTCAAAGGCCGGTAGAATTTCCACCACATAAGACAGAGCAATATTTTTTTTTCTTTTGCATATAAAACCGTAAGAGTTACACTTACTTTTCCGACAATCAACAAGCCCCAGGGCGCCGTTTCCTTTCACTGACGAGTTCACAGATTTATAATAAAAAGGCGAACACAAAGACTTGATAAGACGAACCCAGACACGGGGTAAATCCCTATGCTTTATAGATCAGCATAGGAATTTACAACACTTCCTGGGTTGGATCCCACATTTTCACGTTGAAATCATAAAATATCACAATATTTATTTATCTCAATAAGTATTATTTATTGAGATGTATTTTTATGATTTCATAAAATATCTTGTGGCTTGTAGTTTTTTGTCTAGTAGTTTCTCGATTTTTCTCTCTAAAATATTTAGATACACGCAGCCACACACCAAACACCACATACACTTATATAGATACATTTATGGATCCACAAAGACCCAAAATCAAGAAGTTTTATTCTTTGTGCGAAGCTTTGGAGCTTATCACCGTATTAGCTGATGAGAATGAAGTCTCAATGGATTCTTCTGAACCGGATACTGCCGGCACTGGAGATGAAGCGGACTTTATTGAAGGCATAGATCCATTACATGATATGCATACATAATTTACATAGGGAAAATATCTATGAGGTGGCAAGAGGGGGGCAAGGATGTTTCAGGCAATGACAGTCAGAGAAAAGGGCTTTAACTAGAAATATAACAGAAATGACAGTAAGATAAATACAGTGAAGGGAAAACTAAAAATCAAGACTAGGCAATGGACACCAGACAAGATCAGGCATTGTACCATTTAAGAGAATATAGCTGAATAAAGCAAATCTAATTTCAATATTTGTAGAAGTAAACTACTGAATAGAAATGTACATGTTAATATCTGTGAACTACTAAATCAAGGTGAGAATAGATGCATCGAGTAGAGACAAATGTTTTACTGAAATAAAGTGAAACTTTTATTTTATTATTTATTCAAAATACATCATGCATCCTCCACCAGTTAACTCCTTAGTGGTTACAGATGTGTTATTAATTTAGGAGCTCTAACAATCCCTGAGAATGTACTTTAATGTGACGTTAAGGTCATTTCTATAGCAGCCGAATACGGCGATTTCCATGCTGCCCAGAAAAACGCTTTACAAATTTATCTAGATCTAAAGATTTTGTTCGTTTTGATTCAATGCTTAGTACAGTCAAACTTGACAGTCTTGTCTCTGTCATAGCTGACCGCAAATAGGTCTTAATGACCCTGAGAGTTGAAAAACTCCATTTGTAGGATGCAAATGGAGTTTTTCAACTCCGTTGTCTTACCGTTGTCTCACTGGTAAGACAACGGCTATTTTACATAATCTGAACAACTCGCAAAAAACATCCTGGTATCGGTCCAAACATTGAGTCATTTCCATCAGAGTGGTAGGACATTCCTTTTCCCTCTTTTTCTTCTCCATCACTACCCTTACCTGATGCAACTCTTGTTTCAGATTCTCAATATTTGAATCATAGGCTGTAGCCAATAAGAGAACAGCCTCATCTTTTAAAAAAGTTGGACTTGATGGATTTAGTGCCTGCACAGCTTGCATAATATTGCAATTTGTGTTATAAAATTTTCTCCCTATTCCTCCAATCATGTTATCCAGAACTGGATAATACACAGACATACAGAAAGCATGTTTGTTATCTGAAACTACATGCTGCCCCAAGGTGGAAGAAATGACACTTTCCTGAAGCATCTTTGCTGTCAGTCTTGACCTGCTTGATTTTTGTTGAGTTGTATCAATGTTACTTTGCTGACATAACTCAAAGTGTTTCATGCCACATTTTCTCAAAAGAGTCAAGATTACGGTACTGGGCCAGTATCTCTTTAGGTGATTCAGTAAGTTCAACCACCTTAGAACAGTCCACTGTCTTAGACTGGAGCACGTCTGATAAAAATTTGGAGTCACTCAAGACCTTATGGAACAGAACCAGACACCCAGCAAAATTTAGATTCATCTGAGCCAAAAACTCTCTGGCTTCAGCAGCTTTCTGTGGGTGGTTCTCAGAGGCAGTTTCTTCAAGCACCTGTACTATTGCAGGCAACCTGTCCATAACACTGTAATATACTACAGTATGTACATTCTGATCACAGCTTTACTATTTATAAAATGTAACAAATAGTAAAAACACAATTTGGAACAGTCTTTTATCAGCTAATCATCACACTGTGTTAAAACATACAGTATTAAAACAGTATTTTGGTTAATTTGTTAAACTTTATTTAATTCAAAATACATTTTAGACAAAATACTATAATTTTCTTAACAGGTCATCTTACTCAAGTCTCTGTTTTCAGTATAAAGCAAACAAAGTTATGAGTATTAATCAAAAATATTTATTTGAACAGACCAATGATACATCTTAAATGTACTGACTGGAATAAATTATAAATACATTTTATTGTACTAAACAGGGGAAATAAATGTATATTATATAGAAATTTAAATTATATATAAAATAAATATTTTCGTTTCTCGTATTATCCGAGTATGGAGGATCTTTTATTTTGAAAACCCTTTAACCGGATTCTCTCGGTTACGTCTTCCATGCCAACATTGAGCCCACAATCAGTAATAAACAGATGTCTTTGGAAAAGGGGAAAAAGACCAGACAGGAGAATGGATTCATCCTGGACCTGTAGGTGACTCTCACATACCAATTTCGCTCCACATAATATGCACCGGCTCGCTAATGAGGCAATCAAGTTTCAAACTGACTCACCATTACAGACCAAGCACCATCTGCATAGGACCGTCTCGTTTCAGAGAAACAAGCTCAGGGCTCCCATTAATTTGTTATCCTGAGTTGAAATTTTCATGAAAGTGAAATATTCGTTTTTGTGGCGCATCTGTGTCTTATTTTGAAGGTATGTGTAAACGTTACCATAGCGACCAGAGTCAGAGAGCGGCAGTGGTCAAGACGAGAGCAGTTAGAACTTCCAACTCTTAAGTCTGGTTCACACGGCACGACTTTAGTATTGTCGGCCGATTTTCAAAACTAATGTGACCACATGAGCCAATAAAAGTACAACAGGTTCGGTCGGTTCATGTGTCCAGCCACATAACAGGAGCAAATCTTGCCGTGTCAACAGGCTTTAGTACAAAATAATGTTGTGTCACAACTACAATCTACCAGCAAGAATAGCTAGTGTAAGCATCACGCCCTTACTGAATGAACAGCCTTGTGTCACGTCAATAATGGATAGCTGAAAATTTACCGGGTTTATCAACTGCAAGTTTGCTCCAACTCCACTCCTTATCATTTCTGTGGATATTCTTTGTACGAAATGCTGAATAAACATTTATACTGTTTCCACGTATTGTATCATCTCCGATGTCTCCGATGTTCACCGGTTGCGCAATGTCAGTTGTTTTTCCCCACCGTGAGCTACGTCACCGTGCTTTCTGATTGGCTACCTGTCACATTCAACAGGCTGCGTTCTCGCTCCCAGTCAGGGAAAACCCCACACGCTGTGAGAATATGCCTGATTTTAGATCGTAGCGGTGTTCTGTCAGATCATCATACGCTCAGTCTTAGCATACCACACACAGCAGGACGATCGGTTACGATTATCGTGAGAGACGTTCTAAGATTGTAGTAAGGGGAAATCCGGGGGGAGAACCCAGGCCTCAGAAAAATTGCCAAGTCTTGACCGGTCCGCGGTGATAAAAAGGTTGGGGACCACTGGTCTAATATATATCTTTAAAAACTGGAGGGAAAGTAGAGAACCGTCATTTTCAAGGAAGAAATGTGGTCCAGGAAAAAAAACGTGAATGAGCGCTTCAATTGACAATCATTTAATCATTTGGTGAAATCAAATGGAATAAAAACTACAGTAGCACTCAGAGCTACGTTTAATAGTAAAAGTAAGAAATTTTATTCAAGGGATTGAGACTGAACAGCTCCATAACCGTCAGAAAGTCGCTGAACAGTGAGGCTAGAAGCCAAGTTCACCAATTTGTTCATGTTTGACAAAAAGACCAACATGACCAGAGTCACATGTGTCCGTAGAGCTTTTCTTATCATTAAAACATTTGTGAATGTTTTAATGATGAGTTTTACATTACATTACATTTACATTACATGAAGTCTCCGTCCTGTTTATTAATAAGCTGGTGTCAGTCATCATAAATCCAAAACAGGTTTGGGAGTGTTTTCCAATTAAGATATTCAGAACAGTGGTTGAAAGATCTATTATCTCTTTCCACCTGATGCCATTTCTATTAAAATTACAGCCTGAAGTCAAAGCTGTTATCTTGACGGGGGAAAGAAAGTGAGAGGCGTGAGCTCTGTTTGTTTTCCTGCACCTCAAAAGGAAGTTAATTTATAACCTTTATTGAGCTGCAACATGCTCAACACAAATTACACGTCTGGCGAGTTGGCAGATGTTTCTCAGGGATATTTCAGTCTAGTTGCGTTTCCATTGCAAATATGTACAAAACTTTGTGTTTTTTCAACATTCTGGGAATATTAACAATTATGTTTCTGTTAAATACAGTTAAAATCACATGTGAATGTTTGTTCACACAATAAGTCATTAAAAATGACATGCCACGTCATCATCCGCTTGCTGCTTCCTGATGTCCTCTTCGTTGGTTTTCGCAAGTAGTAACATCCAATTATTGATCACAGGACGCGAAAAAGTGTTTCCATTGAAACTCACTACTTTCAATGCAGCCACCAAACCCCTTCACCTCGTGCAAAAACTTTATATCAAAAACTGGAGGGTTCTTTTTCTCTTTCTATTAAGGGGATTCATTTTTCATCACTCCAACTTGCACAATTTTAAGGCCAACAGAAACACCGACTCCACATACAGAGAAAATGTCACATGTTGGTAATCAACCTCTGTTAGCAGCTTTCTCAGCAGAAATCCCATAAAAACACCAATAAATCAAACATACGTTGTACAAATCCGCCTATCCTTATCTCTAGGAGTCATTGGGTGATAAAACAGGTCACCACTCTATCACAGTTCAGATTTCAATTGTCATACAACAAAACAATTCAAAGATTTTTAATTACAGGAACTTGGTTTTCCCCAATTCCAAAGCAGTCAAACTTATACATGAAGACTCAAGTCAATACAGACCCTGTTTGGTTGAATGTTATAACGTAAAGCCACAGATGGCGTTCATCTTAAATAGTCTGGTTTTCTACCACTGATTGCACTTCTAAACTTAACGTTGGCTTCGTTTATCCAGTCTGAAATCAGTTTGGAGTTGTGCCTTTGAATAGTGTTTCAACGTTTACGTAGCTTTTAGGTGTAAATGTCTCACCTTGACTTTAGTAAAACTTACTTCTTGGAGAGGAGGTCTAACAGCTCAGTCTGTAGTTGTTTCTGCCATCATTTTTTTTATTCGCATTTTGAGATATTGCCTTTTTCAGGTTGATGGAAAAGGCAAAATTCTAAACAACTTCCTCAGTTTTTCAAAAAAAGTTTTTACGCTCATTTGCGGTGGTTTTTTGCTTTTCCAAAAGAGTTAATGCGGTAATGGAGAGACAGAAACACATTTGCTAAAAAAAAATTGTGACATAGCGAACACTTAGTTTACTTGACTCACGTCATCAGCCGTGAGTCACATTCAGGAAGGTGTTGCCACTGTTAGTGTGCAATACAACACTGAAAAACTTCCATTTTTTTGAGATGTATTGTCCATATTAGTATATTTTGTTGACATCAGATAAAATTACGTTTGGCGTAGTCTGACTGATTCACAAATAGATGAAAAGATGTCTAATTTACCTTTTTTGTGACATTTTATAAGTTTACTCAAAATTCACATCAGTTGATTGAAAACATGACCAGAGTCACATGTGTAAGTAGAGCTTTTCTCCATAACACCTCTGGCTTGTTGTTGTGAGGTGTCAGTTTTACAGCCAGATTTTTATTTTCATTGTTTTATATGGGCATTGAATAAGACAAAACCACCTTTACTGAGGACAACAGCCATAGTGCTCCAACGGATTCTGATTCATCACAGATATGAGTCTTCTTCTTGTCTGTATTCGTCCTAAACTTTCCAACCAATTTCCTGACAGTTTGCATCAGATGAGTGAAACTTTGACGCAACTTGGCATTCCAACTGCATTTGATACAAATACAGCAGAGTGATATTACGCCTCTGGAGGGGCCCTGACCTCAACCCTGTTGAAAATTTATGGGGCATCCTTGAGAGATAGGCTGTGACAGGAAGCCAATGAATTTATGTGAACTCTACAATTTTTGCAAGGCAATGGGTTCACATATGCCATCAGTATTACACCAGAAACTCGTAATGGCAACAAAAGATTTGTGGTTTCTCTCTTAACTTGAAATGAAAACTGAAGCACCCACTCTCAAAATTAATTGCATTTACAGCCTGTATCTTTATTTCAAATTAGAAAAATAACAACGACAGTTGCTATCCATTGTTAAAATATATTTTTGTATATATACAAATCAATACAATGTGATAAGTGATAAATTATAAGTGAAATGCTGTTCTAAAGTTTTGGAAGCAAATAATAAATTGATACTTTCAGATGAAATCCTTTATATGATTTTATCATTAATCTCATGCTGACCAAATATAGGAAGCCTCAATCAGGGTGAACCAAAAGCAAATGAATAATCTACGATGGACAGATGGATGTGTTATGGAATAAGGGGTTTGGTTTGGCTATGAATAACAAAATGTGTTCCTTTACTCATCTGTCACAGGTTAGTGACAGATGAGTAAAGGAAAACCCAAATGAAACGGAATAAGGTCACATTGGTGACTGCTGTACGGCTAGGACCAGTAAATGGATGAGTAGATAGCATCCAGATAACAGAACAAGAAATTACAAGTTCAACAAGAAATTACAAAATTCAAATCAAATTCAGATTGCATGTTTTTTCCAGATATTTGTCGTCCTTACATGGTCTAATGAGAAGGATAAGGTTCTCCAGTCTGAGTACAGGTGTAGAGTTCTTTGCTTGTGTGTCGAATGTTTTTCTCTTTTATTTTTCTGCTTGATAGCATTTTAAGTGTAGACCTAGAGGTTTTAATGAACGTCTCTCAAGCCTTTGGAGTAATAATCACAATCAAAGAGTTTCTATAAGTAACCCTCCCCCCCATGAATGTTTTCTTCCCTCAGTGGAAGTGTACCAGTTTCAAAGCAGTGATTAGGAGGGATTTCAGTCTTAATCTCCAAAGAAGATAAAAGATGAAGGTTAGATGATGAATCACCTGAAAAACAGTTTCACCAAAGTTCCCATGCGGCTTCTACTTTGTTAGGAATTTGAGAACATCATTGAAGAATATCTTACATAGAGAGTAATGATATTTCCTACTGTTTCTTTAAGGCCTCCAACAGAGAGATGCTTAAAGGCAGCATTTTCTTAAATGTTACACATAATGTGATTACTGAACATGAACACTTCAGGGTAGATGAACTGCCCTAGACATTTCACATTGGATATTTTTTTTTTTTAATTTTTACTAATATAAAGTAGGCTAAACTTGATCAAGTGTTCTTTAAAAAGTAACCAGTTTTCCCATTTCATTGTGTAGATAATTATATGTTAAGTTCACTATTAATACATTTTCAGATTTTGACTTCTAGGTTTTTTGTTTTTTTTTGTCATATGACGGCTTCTTCATATGACAGCTACCTTTAACATACATGTTCAGTCTTTTTTCCCAAATGATGGTATGAAACCCAACATCTTTTATTCCAGCTGAGGCTGAGGAATTTTTTATATTTTTTCTGAACATTGCACATTGTCTGAGCAATGTGCAATGTGAGCCTACTGGGATGTCCACTCCTGCTAAGGCTAGCAATCTTCTTGACTGTTTTTTCATATGAATCTTTTTTTATTTTTTTATTTTACCAGAATAACTACCAGATGTGAAGAATTGTTGAAGCATTTTAAGTGAACCACACGATTATTCATTTTTCCAAATGTTAAAAGTTTAGAGCTCTCTTCATACACACTGAGTTTATGTTATGACAATGCTTGTGTATAATAACAAATGTTTAAACCAGTGTCGTCAGAAGACATTAAAGCACTTGCCAGGTGTCAAAGTGTGAACACCAGTGTTACGATGAGATCGGTCATTTGCTGAATGTTTAGGCAGAGCGCAAAAAGTTGATGATTTTCTAAAAGTAGAACACGAGGCAGATCTTTTAGCCTACAGGCTGCTGTGGAACCAGCTCCCAGTTTTAGTCTGTGAGGCAGACACTCTGTCTGCTTTTAACCTTTTTTTTTTTTTTACACCTTATAGGCCAGTGGAGTCGGTCCGATTGGGGACCAAAGTGGCACATTTGCATTCAGTTTGATTAAAGCAGACTTTGGGGGGCTTGTGTGAATGCACCCTACGGCTAGACTAAACGTTTCCTTTTTAATAAAGCTTAGAATGGTGCCCGTTATCCTGATCTATCTCTGTAGTTATGTTGCTACAGGCTTAGCTTATTGGAGGATAAACTGGCCACATATTCTCTGGTACTCTTTTCCTCTTTTGACATCAAAAAGGAGAGTGGAAATTGAGCAATAAACTCAACTTGGCTTGAGTTGTAATGTCTTTCACTTTGAATCTGTTTGTTTGATTGAATAAAATGATGTGGAGTATTTTTTGTAAAGACCTTTGAGGTTATTTTGGGGCTACAAAAATAACCTAAACTGAATTGAATTGCAGCACTTGAACAAAAATAACAATGAGAACAAGCAAACCTCTTTAGTTTATTTTTCCTTCCTCAACACTACACTGAAAGTTCCAGAAAGCGCCCTCCAAGTGGCTAATAATAGAGGCCGGGCTTCAGATTCTCATTCAGAAAGACTTCTTTGTTCCTCAGAGGCAGAATTAAACTGCCTGTTCCCATCTTATTCGTCCCCATCACAGTAAAAACAGCCCTGCAAGGCAACCTCAACAGAACTCAATGACACTGACCAGCCATTACACCCAATACAGCCGGTACAACACTTTGGACACACACTTAGCTCCCTAAAGGAGGGAATGCTTCAGTTTATATGGACTTTTGTTCTCCTGTCCCACTAGATGACGTCCCCTACTTGTGTGATGTCTTCAACAGCTCATTTCTGTCTCCACCTAACCGTCCGCGCTGTCATGATCTTTTACCATCTCCTGGTTTGGTGTGTGAGGCTGGTTAAGACCGCAGTAACACGGCCTTCCTTCCGGCTGAGATCTAAAGGTCAAATGGACCTTCGTTGGCTCCACTCAGCTCACATTTATATGCGAATAGTTTTTAATGGATCCAACATTCTCCTGATGAGCCTCTCAGTCCTGACAAATACATGAAATGTTTGTGGAATTAAAAATGAGTTAGGTCTTTAAGATGCAAGGTCTGATTGGAACAAAAACAGACTAATTTATACAAGAGCGTCAAGCAATTAGCAGGGTGAAATGGATGGCATAATTTGGCTGTCAAAAGTCAAATTAGAATAAACTGCTTCAAAATGTGATGTAAAAAAAATAAAATGCATTTTGAAAGCAAGTACACCTGAGATCATAAGGAAGGGAATGTTATTTGAATAAGGTCTAGACTTCTGCAGGACTTGTTTCCCATCCCCATTGTGGCTCTGCACTGCTTCTTGCAATATTTACCTTCACACTTCCTCTCTAGTCATTTCCTTTGGATCTTACGCGATGAGGCAACAATGTCTTGTGCTCTTCCAGCCAAGCAGCAGGCGAAATTTGTGCATGTAGAATTTTGAGTGGGCTAACAACGCCATACAAGAAAGCTGAAAAATGTTCTACTTTAGGCGCTGCGGTTGCTGTTGCATCCTGTGTTTTGGGGTCATTCTGAAAAACTTTTGCCTTTCCCTGTTGTTTGTTGAAACCAGTAATGTAACAAGCACCAACATCTGACAGAGTTCAATAAATAATTCAATAAATCATCTGAAAATGGGAAGAGTGTGACACAACTGAAACCCTACCAAGACAGGGCCGTCCACAGTGACTCTGGAGAGAATCCACAGCTCAGGTGATCAGGCTTTCTGTGCCACTGCTAAGATGTTCTGTTCTACAATCTCAGCAGGTGGACGCGAACATGACCCTTTCTTCAAAAAACAGGCTGTACAACTTGAAAAAATGAAGAATATAAAACACCAAAACTCATAATTCCAAATATTCTACTTGCTTATGGTGCTCGTTTTAATGTCACGTTTCCAAACATACAAGCAAAGTACTTCTCATACAGCTCAAATATGCTTTTATTTTTTGTCATTGTTCAAAGCCAGAAGTAGATAGAGGCTTCTATCCTTTAAGGGGAAAATGACTCCTCCAGTCATTCTTCTATTACTGAATGTCAAAAGAGATATTTTACTTAACCATAAAATTCATCTCCAGGGATTCTTCCCATTTGGCTCTAAGTAGGATTGAGCCCTGAGACATTTCTTTTTTATTATTTTTGTCTTGATCCAATTTTCAGTCAAATATTCTGAGGCCTCCCCTGGGTGATTTTCAATCAGTGTGTCTGTTTAAGCACGGTATGTTTCCTCTGACCCTGACGGACCTTTAGAGCCGCTCTTCAGATGGCGGCGGAGTGAGAAAGTCCATTAACGTCAAGGACAAGTTGGGCTGTAAATTTACACCCCATCCTGCACTGAGCCGAACACCACTCATTCTGCATTAAACATTTAAAAGGAACAGAGTTTATAATTATTGCTGCAATCAGTACTATGGAGGCATCAGGGGCCCATCTGAGGTTGTGGGTTGAATTCCAGCTTTCCAAAGACCATACAACTTGCTGACGTGTCCTTGGGCAAGTCAATATCTGTGTTTACATTACACATGTGTGAAAATCTTTGTCACAGTTGGGTTGTTTCCAATAAATAAGAAATGAAATTAAAATCACATGAAGAAGCCTGTCCACGCGATAAGTTGTTAAAAATCCTGGCAGTCACGAATGTGAACAGTTTCATGAGTTATATTCACAAGTTGGGCAAAAGGACATTATTCTAACTATATCAACTATTTACAATTAAATTAAAATAACTTACAAATCGCCCGGTTCACCTTACCCCCACGCAGCTTTGCAGTGTCTACAGGGGTCAGAAGTTTTATTTTTAGCTTTTAGCATAGCAGTAATGCAAGGTACTTAGACGCTATGCTAACTGTGACCAAAACAAGAGGAAATGCTTGCTTGTTCCAGTGCCGTTGCGCCCCATGGACATGTTTGTCTTATTTAGAAGGACTCAACATATCTTATTAAGAGGTGATAATCTTACCATTGACAAATTTGCTTTAATATTTCTAGTAAGTAATATCCAGCCACTAGAATCTGGGCCATTTTCTCTGGTCATTATTCACTCACCCGCATGTTATGCATAGCGGTCATTAATGGATCACTAATGTCAATTTGGTAGAATGACTTATTTTATCAGGCTGTGAGCAACACTTGTAGTAACATGCTAGCTAATGATAAAACAGCAAGATAAATGCAGGTAACCATGGCAATAGGTGAGAGCTTAAAGGCTCTTTCTGCAGTCAAGGTCTGCATGCATCTACTGTGTTTACAAACTAGTAATCCCTCTATTATCATTAGTATTTAGATTAATAAAAAATGAATAGCTCCTGACCTGCAGGGGCACCAGGAGATTTCCCAGTTTTGCCAACTCATCACAATCAGCCGGGGTTATCATGGCCAAGTTGTGCTTCTGCTGGGCCAGTGTTGTTTCAATGGATCTTTGTTGTGCTGAATCTGTCTGATCATTTCCAGAGTTGAATTCCAGTGTGTAGGCACATCCTGGACGATCAAGGTGAAAGCATGCTGTCTATGTTAGCTCAACAGCTGTCATATTTCCAATCTTCCAGTGTTGCTGTATATAGCGGTTAGCTGGATCACATTGGGGCTTTTTTTTGTGTAGCTTTACCAAAGCAAGTGATGGATGGTAAGTGCCTGGAGCTCACATTGACTTTTTACTGCGGTACTTCACACTGTCACTCTGTGTGACTTTGGGGCGCCGTGTGTTCGCTCATGTTCGTCCCCTCTGGCCTGCCGTAAGCTGGCAAAGTGTGTGCGGGAGAGATTTTTGTCTACGCTTATTATTCTCTGCCTCCTACCTGCACTTGTTCCTCTCTGTGTGTGTGTTACCATTACACTTGGATGCCACCCACTTGTAAGCTGTTTAACCCCCAAAGCGTGTAAGTCAGAGAGATCTGGCTCCTGTTGTCAACTTCTACATGTGCCGTTCGCAGCGGTCGTCCAAACACGGCACCGCAGCACAGATACTTAAAATGTTCCCACTGGCTTTCCAGCATTGTTGAAAGAGACCAACAAACGTTAGATTGGCACGTCTGTTGAGGATTCCGATATTAATATGCGTACCCTTTCAGGAAGTCGGTAGTCATGCCGATGTTTCACTCATGTTCCGTGACAAGAGAGAGGTAATTAAACGTGTTGCTCACAGTAGGTTGAAAAAAAGAACAGCGACCAGAATATTATGTTGGAAAAACCAATCTGTACAAAAATAGCTGTTTCTGATATTATTCTATCATATATGGTAAGGTATGGTAGTAAATATTCTGATTTACTTCAGAGTATTTATATATAGAGAGACAACTTATAAAGTTGCATTGCAATGAAAAATTAAAATATAAATGTGGACAAAATTATGACTTAAATGTGTAACAATTTTCCTTCTTTATTAAGACTTTCTTGTGATTTCAATGTGCCTTACTAATGTGCCTGTGCTAATTGAATTTCAGTTCTTACAACAAAACTCCTGATAAACAGGGCCATGAGTACACAAAAGACCAAATAGTTTGCCATCACTCTACACTTACATGGTCCAAAAGCATACAACTATGTGAGAAAGACTTTTAATCTCAACCTTCCACATCCTTGTACATTGCAGAGGTATTCTTCATTTGAAATATTTTTCATATTAGCTTTGCATATTATTTGATCCTGTTTTGACTGGAAACAGTGAAAGGTTAACATGTCCACATCTATCATTAATAGAATTTACTAATACTATTTCCAGTGACTAGCGAGAAGGCAAAAAAATCTTGACCACCACCAGTAGTAAATGTTTTTCTTTCTTACCAAGATGTATGAGCTCTGAGGATTCCAAGCCTGGGCTGAACATGGTCATGCTGGACATGTTAGAGAGGAAGATCCAGCTACATATGGTCATGTGTGTCTTATGATGGATGCCATTGGCATTAAAAAACATTTCCAGTACAACCCCCAGACCCAGAAAATGTCAGGATTTGTGGATATGGGGGATGGTTTAAATCAGTGATTTTCAACGTTTTTTGAATGAAGGTACATTGTTTTAATTGAAAAAATCACGAGGCACACCACCAACCAAAAATGTAAACAAAGGCCACCTATATTACATATATAGTCATTCTTATCAAAGTGTCTTGAATAGGAATCAAATAAACACAAAAATGTATTTTTATCACATTTTACATTTCTTATTTCAAACTGCACATAACATGTCCACTTCAAAAATACACCTGAACACCTGAACAGTCCCACAACGATGTGGTCTTAAATTTAAAGAAGTTGTAGAAAACTTCAAAGTGTTTTACAAACTAATCCACAACCATTTTTTTTTTAGCCGGAATACAGAAAAGAAGCAATAATATTTGGGAAAGATTTTACTTCATATTCACTGTTAAAATGTGAAGATTTGCATGTACAAAATGTCAATATCTGTATATTTTACCCATCTAGTGTGAAACCTGTGCATATTTGGATGAAAACAGCTGATTTCCTGGCAGAAATTGAAGAAAGACAAAGCTCTTCCTCAACAGCTCTCAGTCTCTCTTTGGTTTCAGTTTTTATAGTAGCCAGGCTTGAGAAGCTCACTTCACACAGTTATGTTGTGGGAAATGGACCCAT
>NW_015115624.1:48120-58127 GCF_001443285.1 Poecilia latipinna
AGCCGCCTATATTACATATATAGTCATTCTTATCAAAGTGTCTTGAATAGGAATCAAAGGAACACAAAAACGTATTTTTATCATATTTTACATTTCTTATTTCAAATTGCACGTAACATGTCCACTTCAAAAAATACACCTGAACAGGGCCACAACAATGTGGTCTTAAATTTAAAGAAGTTGTAGAAAACTTCAAAGTGTTTTACAAACTAATCCACAAGCATTGTTATAGCTGAAATACAGAAAATAATTCTTATTCTGAAAGAAGCAATAATATTTGGGAAAGATTTCACTGTTATAATATGAAGATTTGCATCTACAAAATGTTAATATCTGTATATTTTACCCATCTAGTGTGAAACCAATGCATATTTGGATGAAAACAGCTGATTTCCTGGCAGAAATTGAAGAAAGACAAAGCTCTTCCTCAACAGCTCTCAGTCTCTCTTTGGTTTTAGTTTTTATAGTAGCCAGGCTTGAGAAGCTCACTTCACACAGTTATGTTGTGGGAAATGGACCCATGTTCTTTCCAACTACTGCTGAGCTTCACTGTCTTTTCCATCACCGCTGTCACAGTCTTGCTAGATTCAATGCTCTCACCGCTACCTGTAACGTTCATGCATCACTAATTCTCTTGTTTTAATGTAAAATACTCTGTACCTTCTGCCATCTAGTGGTAAGAAAATTACATGATTACACCACTAGTCACCACTACAACAGAGACACTCGAAGATGGCATTATTTGCAGATAATTAAAATAAAAATCTTTGAAGACCAATTACCGTATTTTCCGGACTAAAGAGCGCACCATACTATAAGCCAGATCAATAGCCCTCAACTTAAAAGCTGCATCATATGAGTTTGAAAACATTTCTCTGTTGTGCCTGCTGCTAGCATGTGCTTGTTCAAAATGAAATCTAGTGCGTTCTTCTTTGATTTACAATTTTGACTTCGAATGATTCACTTCCTGCTAAAGAGCCCCCTGGTGGTTGAAGAAAAATCCACAGAAAAGCCGCACCGGGCCGCATGGTTCAAAGCTTAGGAAAAATGTAGCAGCTTATAGTCCGGAAAATGTGGTACCGTAGGTGAAATAATTTCCACGGCACACCTGACGATCACTCACGGCACACTAGTGTGCCGCGGCACAGTGGTTGAAAAACACTGTTTTAAATGAAACAGAAGTGGATGCAGAGGCTCTTGTTTTCATGGTGGTCAGCCTACGAGACCATTGGAAGACACTGAATGCCTATTTACCTGACCAAGTGCCTGTCAGCAGAAAACCAGGAGGTTCTGCTTGTTCATGCATCAGAGTGATATATGTCACAATGGATGGGCATGCCTCCAATGTCCATGTGTGCAACCTACTTGGCTGTTAACTGAAGGGAAACCCAGTTAAGCCCTTAAAAACATTCTTTCCACATCCAGTGACTGGTGAGAGGATCTTCATAATGATGGATGTGTGTCACATAAGCTGGCATGAATATGCCTCAGGCTTACAGCCCCAAAAACCAACACCATTGGCCATATTCGCTGGAATTATATTGTTCATCGCAATGACATCCAAACTAAAAATCAGTCACACGCTGCCAACAGAGTGACAGACAACCATGTGACTCTCAGGAAATGAAGGTGTTCCTGGCTGCACAGACTCTGAGTCGCTCTGTCGCTGTGGCTCTGCGCACTCTGAGGGACACTGGCTATGCACAGTGTCAACACTACAAAGCAATGGCTGAATACATCGAGGTGATAATAATATAATACTACCGCATGGCCACTAAAATGTCTAACTCAACTTTTTGTAATTTTATAATGAATTAATTATATTGACTCAAAGGATCATGTTAATGTTTATAATTATTGAACTTTCTGTTAATTGCTTTTACACATTTTACAGGCTCTTAGATGTAATGAAGAACCACAATCCACATGCCAAGAGGTTCAAAGCTCCTCTAGGTTCTTTGAATTGGGCAGAGTGTAGAGTTCTTGTTGGAGTGTGGCACCTAGACCATTTTAGCCTGGTAGTCGATGTGAATTTGCGTTTTCCGTGATATTTACTCATTGTGTCCATCTACTTCACGAAGAGCAAGTTCCCTCTCCTCAGTCACCGTACATCTCCCCTGCCTTTTTGGGCAGGTCGTTATTGTTGGTTTGTGGAAAACCAACACAATTTTTTCTTATTGTTCCGCAACAGCCGATGTTTTTAGCACTCAGATCTTTGAAAACTGTGAGGCTGGTGTAGAAATTGTCAATGTACAGTGTATACCCTTTACCAAGCGAAGAGAACAGAAGGAGAGTAGCTCAGGTCTTGCCCTGTGGTAGAGACACTTTTACCAGTGTAAATAAAGAAATTCCAGGTATAGCCTGTGGAGGAGTCTGCCAATATAAAAAGCTTGTAGCCCCACTTTGTTGGCTTGTCTTTCTGGTACTGCTTCATGCTGTTACGGGCCTTTGGACGCCACCATCCGTTCATCAATAGAGATCTTCTGATGTGGCTGAGAGTGGGCCTGGAAGGTGGTTACAATTTCTGTGTACAACGGCTTGATCTTGAAAAGCCTGTCATAGTCTGCGGTGTTCTTCTTCTTCTCATTCTCCTCATCTTCTTGAGGGTTGCTAAGATGTAGAGACCACAAGACGGCTTCAAAACGACATTGTGTCATTTTATCTCCAGGGAAGGAGAAGTTATAAGGCCATGACTTTCTCCAGTAGTCTGATGTAAGGTGCACACACTCACAAGACTGGTGAAAATGATAATGGCCATGAAGATGTAAAAATCTCCCACTGTTAGCTCTTTCCAGACAAACTTTTTTCCAGCTCTTAAGTCTTCTAGCAGCATTGGCATTGGTGTTGGCAATCAGTGCACGGAGTACAGAAGGACTAAAGAAAAGCTGGAAGAGGGTGAGAGGAGACCATGAAGATGTGTCAAAAGTGGGCCGGGGCATCCTGGCTGGCACAAACCTGAGTGGTTGTGGCTTTTTGTCTCCATCCTCTTTATTGTTTCATTTTTCTTCTGTTACAGAATCACCCCGACCCCGCTTTGGATGCACAGATGTGTGGGGTCTTTTCATTTTCTTTTTTTCTGTGTGTCTTCAAACTGTAAAAGGTCTGGATGTGGCTGTGCAGGAGAAGCAGAAGAACATGGCCCTGCTTGGGATGTACTGGAGGATGCTCGTCCAGATGGCAGTTGATTATCATCCTCCCCATCGTCACCATCATCACTATAAAATTACATGCGGAAAAGAAATAAAAACTCAAGGATTCAAAGATTTTTGTATTGTCATACCACATTTGGTCAAAAAAAGCCATCTTATCCTACTGCATAAAATGTTTAACAAAACATGCGTTGAGCAAATTTATTTTTGTAATCATAATTTGCGCATTTCTGAAGTTAATGGAAGTGCAGTCATAGATTGGTGTCAATTGATGCGGCTGAGAAAAAAAAACTAAGAACCTAGGTGCCAATGGTCAAAAGCAAACAGGAGGCAGGGCAAATAAGGAACAATTGACAAAGACTATTCCTTAGTGTTCTTTCAGACTTGTCCTTTCTCCTGCTCTTCATGTGTCATTGTTTCAAAGCCATCGACAGAATAGCAGTCCAACACATTAAATGGCCTCAAGGGGGAATACACCTAACAAGACTCAACAGTCACTGGCTGATAGTATAGGACTGCCTTTAAAGTGAAATAAAATGATTAAGATTGTCTCTGGTCCTTGGTTCATTTGAGTAGAGAGAAAAAGAGATAGAACAGGCAGACAAAAAGAATGTGAATGGGGAAATAAATAGATAATCAGGAAGTGAAATGGAGGCTGATACAGATGTTGGCATTGGGGAAGATACATGTGGTATTACAGGTGGCACAGGGTTACCCTAAAAAAATCTGTCTTTTCCCTGCAGAATTTCATCAAGGTGCTATTTTAAGTATTAAGAATGATTTTTTGTGGATGTCATTGAACTGATAGCTGTAAGATTAGTTTATCTTACAGACATTATTGCTAGTGATATGAGAGACAGTTCACAACTGTTGTTGACTAGTTGTGCTCTGACACAATGAGAGGTATACACAGTTAAGTCACACCAACACATTCCTGAGGAGCTTTATTTTCCACTGACCCCTCCCAATCTAGTGGAAGTAACTAGTCCTAGTTAATTTTATTACCCTCTGTGTCTAAAAACAATAACCTTACCTGATTTACACTTAAGCAGTGTGATAGTTACTGGAGATAATGTCACACAACCACCAGGCAGCATATTGGCAGGAAAAACTACATAAAGTGACTGACTAGTCTGCAGTTTTTCAGTTTTGCAACAGTTGTTGACTCATGTTGGGCTATCAGATTTTATAATTCATATATAGTCTCTAGAGCTATGCGTTTTAAATGTTGACTACATATTTAATGTTCTGAGCAATATGTGTGTCCTTAGAACTATCATTATATGCTCATTGTTATTTATTATTGTTTTTATTGTGTGCATTGCTGGGTCAAACTAACTGACCCTCTTTAGGGGATCAATAAAGTATTATTATTAATATTATGTTGAGCCCCTGAATGTGCAGACTACCGAAGGCAGGTTAAAGGTAAAACCTTTTATCGCATACCCAACCCTATAGATCCCGTTTGGAGAGAAAGAGATTTCTGTGATTAAACTGAGTCAGGTCAGAGCACAATGAAGAAAACCGATGGATCCCGTCACTCAGTGGACGTAACTTAAGGCTAACGTAATTTAATGGTATCTTAACATTATCTTTTACAACTGCATTGCCAGCTATTAGTCACAAACCTGTGGACACATATTTTTGTGTCCACAAGTTTTATGGTAATGGCATTCTAACGTAGAAAAAATGAAAAGTACTGAAGCATTAACTGCCCGAGTTGGCAACAACGAAACAATCCAGTTAGGTTAAAATCTGACTATTTATATCCCCTCTAGACTCCAGTAGACATTAATACGTCTCTGGGCCAGTGTAAGGGAAAGTGAATTAGGTAGTTGTAAATGTCAGTATATTGTAAATTAAGAAGTCCACCTGCTACCTGATCAAATGTTTTAAAAAACCACCAGGAACTAAATATGGCTCACTGATTTTTGAGAAGTTTAGTGGTGTATCGGTGTGTATCTCCTTCCGAAAGTTGACTGCCATATAATTCGCTGCGTCCAGATCGCTCTGTCCCATCTGCATGACGGCATAAAAAAGCTTGGTCATGTGATATCCAGAGCTCTAAAGTCCACTTCCTGGTGTTCACATATCCATTTGTACCACATCAGAGTTCACTTCAACTGAAGCAAAACCTAGGTTTGTGGGCAGGCAATAGTTTGCATCAGAGTTCAATTGCATATTTACACCTCCCCAATTGAGAAATGGAAAGAGTTTGAATAAAGCAGACTAAACAGGGCTAGTGTGAATTTTATCTTAAACTTCTAGACTTTAAGTCAACGATAGTAAGTTAATCATTGAGAACAGGAAAAAGTTAAGCCAGTGAAAGGAGTGCACTCCATTCCGATGCTGCAGAATACTATGAATTTTAGACCTTTCATCCCAACACACATATCAAGTATAAAACGGGAATTAATAAATAATGACAGTCATACTTCATAGACATGACAGGCTTCTCTATGTTCCTTAAAATGCTTTTTATTTTCTTAGGAACCAGTGAGACAGCAGCTTGACTGTTTCTCAGGCCCATTTTCTAAAGCTAGCTGGCACCCAATATCTGTGATGAGTTGCATTTGGATCCATTTCCATCAGTGCAGACTGCAAAAGCAGTCACTGAGAGCATTTACCAGTCGAGGGACAGCACTCTGATAGATGTTTGCAGAGGGATGAAAACAAGATCAACAGTAGCCTAGGGAGAGCTTAGCTAGGCCTCGGTTTTGGACATCGGTTTAGGTGTTGGATCCAGCTGAAAAAAGCAATTCCAGTAAGTACTAAACTCTCCTTATGTGAGGTATGGTTCATCCGTCATAGAGGATAAAGTTTCAGAATATCCACAGCCACCTTGGGATCAGTGTTTGTAGATCACACCAAAATGTACCATCATTTATTGGCAAGGTCAGACATTCCTTTCAGAACAAATGTCATGGTAACTTGGTTGGCTTAGGACATTTTTTGTCCGACTGGAAATGAGGAAATTAGAACCCACCGACATTAAAACCTGAAAGTGAAATTCTGCAAGTTTAAAGTCCTGTTTTTATCAAACTTTTGGAACAATTTGTATTCCTTTATAAACTACAGTACATGACAGACATTGCTTGTACTCAGTCAATCTGGAAACCTCGATCTGAAAGAAATGTTAGTCTGTTTGGATTTGCAAATTCAAAAAAACTTCCTAGCATAAACAAAGAAAAGAAAGATTGCATACAGCTGAAACCAGAAGTTGACATATACCTACAGCATTTAGCAAATGAAAATTCTTTTGGTAATTCTAACTGGCCTGAAAAAAAAAAAAAAAAAATAGCCTGATTTAACTTCAGATAATGAAAAGATACAGCAAAGGACTCTATTCCTCACCAGAAAAGCTCACTCATATTAGTTCTAGATTGTTTTGTTGTTTTTACTGTTTCTTTACCAGCCAACCAGCCAACCAGCCCCCAAAATAGCTTATACCAGACTATTTTTGGATTTCATTTTTCTCATTATGCCCATTTAGAAATATCTTTCAATCTTGATTTATTTACTAAGCTTTGCTGGGATTAAGCAACAGGACCATGATCTTTTAAGCTTCCTCTTATTTGGGGGGAAAAAAACAAAAACTAATCAAAACAGTGTGTTCTCTCCAAACTCTATCTTAGGTTCGGTTTCATTTCTCAAACCCTGCAGTAAAATAAACATCTATAAATGAATTAGTGGAAAAGTACTCAAGAAACGAGACATCCCAAGCACTTCTCTGACTGAAGAGTCAATAGAAACATAAATATACAAAAAAGTGACCGTCTTCTTCTATCTGGTGAAGTAGAGATGAAAAATAGCTGCTAAAGAGTTGTCTCTTTGTTTTGCTGGAGAAAATGACTCAATATTTCAGAAATATTAAAAAATTATTTCAACAGAATACTAAAATATTTAACCTCAGCAATATTAGATTTTATGGCCCTACATTTTTAATAGGAGACGACATTAAATCCATTTCAGTCCCGTCTAGCTAGAGTGATGCCTTCCCTCTACCGTTTACATTTCCAAGAGCTAAACTAAGTTTTGTTGATGCAACATCCTTAAAGCTTATATAAGACACATCTTCTGTTAGACCAGGGCGGTAGTATTATGTATTTTCCAGGCACATAACACCATGTTATAGCAGTCAAGTAACATATGTTACCTTCATTTGTTATCAAAGTGCTGTATTTATCAAATATGACTTAAAAGAAATTGTACTATGTAATTTGTCTCTTTAAAAAAAAATCTGCTCTGTCTGAAACTCCGCTTTGAGGAAGTCGTAACAACATGGCTCCTCTATTAACCCTTTAAACAACATTTTTGTCAACTATTGAGCTCAGCATTTCTATCAGATGTTTGCGAATTGCTGCTGGCTAGTCTGAAGGAGCGTTAGTCGTGGTGGGAAGGGTGATCTGTGAGGCAGAAGCTCAGAAGCTTGAAAACCACAACTCTGGGGAGGAGCTTTGTCCTCGAAGATGGGGCTGGGTCTAACCAAGCATTTTGTGCAGCTGAATGGTTCCCATGGAGATTAAGGGATTTCTCAAACATGCATGAAAGAATGATGAAAGAATAGCATTGTAACATAGAGATTGGAGAACTGAGGGGAGATGAGAATTAAGAGGAATTGCTGAAAGATCTCCAAAGTTAATTGAATTTGAAAAGTACATTTTTAACTGGACAATAAACTAAAGAAAGAAAAAAACGAGTTAAGGGTTTTCATTTATAATCAAGACTGAAATGCTTCTTGAACAAAGAGTAACTGCTGTTTATTCACTAAATTCACAACAACAAAAAAAGTGAAATACATTCAGAATCGTCTGGATTTAAAACAAGGGAGCAGTGTTTCTGCTGAGTCCACTCGGCTTCTGTGTTTCCTCCATTCCCATTGAGCCACTGCTTAAATCTGAGAGGAGTCTCAAAGGAAAACATCCCCCTCTGATGGCCACTTCACCACGGCAAACAGAAAAGGCCTGATTGAGAGGCCTCATCCTCCAGTCTGGCCTATTGTCTATAATAGATACTGGAACAGCTTCAGGGGACACACACACACATATACACACTCACAAAACCCGATGCGGAACACTCACTCCCTCTGTTTTGTGGCTCTACAGAGAATTAATATCCACACAATAAAAAGCTAATCATCTAATAAAACAACAGACCAAGACTTGATTTATTATTTCAATAGAAATCCTCCAACTCGGCAGTAAACAGCATAAGCAAAATGTTTATAAATGGCTTGCTGTGAGCTAGTTGCGCTGGTGATGGACTGTTTTCTGCTTGCATAAACACAGCTACAAAACTCTTTATCTAGTAAATGTAAACTAGTGCTTGTATTTCACTTCGCCGCAGAGCGATCTCTGTAAATAGCTTTGCAGAAGGAAACCAGTTAATGAATAATTTCATCTTCATTGCTGGGGTCGAACCAAACATCAGGCAAAAGCTCCTTAAATTCTTATGGTAGTAGAAATGGACTGGAATTATGATAAAACTTTGGATTTTCTTTTTTTAATGAATTTTTAAATTCTGGCAGCTGCTTAATTTTCATTGTAGAAATGATGTCTAATATTTAATCTTGGAATTTGAAAATTTTTGGATTTTTGTCTTATGAATTTTTATGTTTAGGCAACTTTTTTTGACTTATTACATAAATGATGCCATACATTTTTTGTAAAAAAAGAAAAGAAAAAGTTTAATCTAGGAATTTTTAAAATAAGCTAATAATGTTCAACATTAACACATTCTAAGTTGAGAGTATTTGGATGTTTTTATAATATCCTATGTGTTTTATATATTCTTTTAAAATTCATGTTAAAAGCTGAAAGTGCTTTTTAGTTTTTTAGTATTATTGAAAAACCATTTGATCTTAGGGCACTGGAATGGGTTTGCTTTGTTCCAGATATAGACATGGTTGTAAGAAAATGTAATTTTATGATGGAATATGGCTTGTGTAATATTTTTTGTTTCTTTGGTCTTGGGCAGTGGAAGATGGTGGCTGTAATGTGTCTGGTCACATGGGGGGCTGTGTGTCCCCTCATCACAGCATGTGGCTGGCTCAATTGGTGATTTACGACCGGCCAGAGGAAACATAAAGACGGTAATGTATCTCCGCCCATATCACAGACATATGTAGTAGAAGAGGCTAATAAATAGCTTGCATGCATCAGGTTTCTACCCTACCTAACACCATTTAGAAGAGAGCGAGATCTCACCTTATTTGGCCTCTTTCAGTCTAATACTGGCAGAAAACATAAAACACAAACATTTCTTCCCATTTTTACACTCTATTTATGGTAATAGAACAGTTTCACTAGCTGTTCTATTAAAAAGTAGAACAGCTAGTGAAACTTAATATGAGAAAACAACCAATCTAGCAATCTGTTGCATCAAAGTTCAGATTAATCCAATCTACCAGACCTTCTCATTAAAGCAGAGGTTCCCAAACTGTGGGGCGCGCCCTCTAGGGGGGCGCCGTGCCATTGCAGGGGGGGGCGCAGGAAGTCGCCTAAAAAAAAGAAATAAAAAAAAAAAACATGAACACTGTATGCGCTGGGTTTTTACCTTAGAATGGCCAATTCTCTGTTATTCCCCTGTCAATTTGATACAGTAGGGCAGGGGTCCCCAAACTTTTTCCTGTGAGGGCCACATAACTTGTCCCTTCTCTGATGGGGGCCGGAGTCAGTTTGTAACAGAAAAAGTGTGACGTTTGCAGGAGTGCCTAAATGTAAAAAAGTATTGTTTTCCAGACAGCACAATCAAATAACATTCTCTGGGTTCTTCACAGAAAAAATTCCAGTAAGGATTATAGTCCGTATTTTCCGAACTATGAGCCGCACTGGACTATAAACCACAAGCCCAAAGTTT
>NW_015115624.1:63414-64592 GCF_001443285.1 Poecilia latipinna
GGGGGGGAATCAACTTTTTTGGGGGCAAAATGAATTGTAGTTGAACATAGACAACAACACCAGTTGAAATTCTACCAGAGAAATCAAACCTGGTAAAAAAGAAAAAGGCTAAATAAAAAAATTATTTAAAAATTAGCATGCATTCACTCACCAGAAAAAGGTACGCTTTTTAAGTTGTTTAAAGATGATCCAGAACGACATCAGCCAATTTCTGGTTACCAGGGAATTTCTCTGTTCATCTCTGCAAAGGAGAATGTGTGAATTTGTCTTCTTTATTTTGCTTTGTTGCCTTTTTTGGTACAAAAAAATAAGACAAATCCCATAGTGTTTACTTTCTTCTAGCATTCAGCTAATGCATCTTAATTAAAACGGCATGCTATGTGCTTTTCAGAAACGATTATGGCATTTTTAATTGGAAATATCAGTCGAGCAACAAAAAAGGTATCATTTCCATAATTGACACACCTATGTGGCTTTGAACTTCACTGTTTGTTACATTAAACTAGCCATAAAACCGGGATGCTGTGAGATGGAAGTAGGGATGGAAACCCAGTGGGATCACGCTAAGTGCATCCCAGTTAGCATACACACACAGCTGGTGGCTGTTTGTGTACCCACAGAACCACGAAGCCAGTCCTTTCGGGGAAATAAATTTCCCTCATAAAACAGATGGTAAAGCCTGAGATGTTTCTCACTTATTAGTTATGTTTGTCTCCTAAGTTTTCCTGCTCTGTTGATTAATTTTATCCCTTCGAAGTTTCAACACCCTCTCTCCTGTGCGCACCATTATTTCCCCTCATTCTCACCAAGACTTTCTGACACTTTTTTATTGAAGGTGTTTTTTGCCTTTTTTCCATAAGAAACAAATAAGGAGAAACCTGGGGAGATGTTATTTTAGCACTGCCAAACCTCAAGATGAAGACAGAAGGTGAGCTTTGGACATAAACACAAGAAAAAAAAAGTGCTATGTAGATTTGTATTTATCCCCTTTGAGCAATGACTGTTCAGAACCACCTTGGAATCACAGCTGTGCTTCTTTTGAAATATGTTTCTTCCAACTTCGTGAATATGTAGATTAAAATTACTGCCTGGACTTATTTGCCAAATAACTTGTTGAGCTTCACACAGTCCAACATGATAGGTCTAAAATATCTTTTGTAATTACGAAAAAAAAAAAA
>NW_015115625.1:0-4939 GCF_001443285.1 Poecilia latipinna
AAAACACTCTTTTTTCCCCCCCCCCCCCCCCCAAATCAGATAAGTAATGTATGCCGTTTTAACAGCAAAGAAGCTTTTTAGCCATGCCTTTCTTATTAAAGAAAATCAGTACCATATAGGGATGAAGTGATATGGATGTGCATTGCCTAATAGACTATTATTGTGCACAGGACACAGACCATTTTCTTAATTAAAAATAACATCTCAAATGGACGTATGGATGCTTTCTAGGACAGATAAAGGATAGAGTGAGTAGTTTTGAAACAGATAATCTGATAGCTGGGTTAAATGTAGCTTGGTCAACTAAGCAAATGCATTTTTAAAACGCTTTTTCCATTTTCATTTGTTCTTTGTCAGTGCAAAACAACTTCTAATGTCTGCAAGTCACTTTAAATCAAAAACACATCTCCTTCAACAAATCCACTTATGGTGGAATCTGTGACCAATGTTGAGATTGTATAAACTTATCACCTCAGCTTAGCCTGCCTGCACCTGCAGTACAGCCTGTGCAACTGGCTTCATTCCAGTTAATACCTAAGGGGAAAGTTTAGAAAAAAAGACTAAAAAGAGAGAAGCCTTCAGGTCGAGTGATCCTGTCCATTCCATGTACAACATAGAATTTGTATATGTACCAAAACTGCAGAACAGGGTATTTATGCAAGCCACACTTGCTAGAAACCAGTTAGCTGAAAAAATTCAGTGGTTGTTGGCCCTTATCAACACTTAACTTTGTCAATGTCGCAATTCTTTACTGTATGCATCATGGCTTCTAGTTTTAGTTGGCACTTTACCATGACACACACCCACAGGAGCTCTGTGGAGTGTTCAGAGCAGGCAGAAGTGTGAGTGGATTCAAATGGAAATATGAGTAAAATAACCCAGAGACACGACAAATCCAAAGTGGAAGGATCACAGATACCAGTACAATATTAGAATTTACACTGATTAAATGTTGCAGAACTTCATAAAATAGATCAGATACTGTTTATCTAATCCATTACATAATGGTATGGTAATAACAGGGGGATTGGTTTTTTTTTTTTTTTTACATACTTACGTTGAAACTTTGGAACATTTAAGATAAATATACTAACTTAATAAAGAATTCTTATTTAGAAAATTCAGTTGTTTACATCCCATTACTTTTTATGTGAATTGTTTGGTTTATTTCAATAAGGCCTTTCACTATTTACTGTATTTTAGACTGAAATATCTGCCTTTCTTTAACTGTTTCATCTATACATGAATGTAGTCAGTGATTATTAGTTTTTCTTTTTTTTTTTTGTACTAAGCCAGATTGGGGATGCTGTCGTGGTGCAGAGGTTAAGCACAACCCACATATGGAGGCCTTAGTCCTCGACGCAGCTGGTGCAGTTTCGATTCCACGCCTGTTCACCTTTGCCGCATCTCTTCCCACTGCTCTTGTTATCCACTTTCCTGTCAATTCACTATCAAATAAAGGCCGCATGAGCCAATAAAACCTTAAAAAAAACTGATGCAGACATCTACAGATGTCAAAAAATATTGTAGTGTCCTCAGTCTTAGCAATTTTTGTTGCTTTTTTAAATTTTACTGAGTATGTTAAGTTTTACAGTCATAAAATGCTGTCCCAAGATTTGGATTGAGTATCATAAAAGAAAATGTTGAGCAAAGCAGATGAGCTGTAAGTTTTTATTTTTTTAAAGATGGTGGATAAAAGCCTAACAAAAACTTAACAGAACCTGAGAGATTCAGTTGGCTCTTTATTTGATCCATCCACTCTTTGCCAAAACCTCATCAGAAACACACTCAGTGGAACTGTGGGTGTCAAAAAGCTATTCTCAAGAAGGGGAAGCACAGAGAAAAGACTGATTTATGCCAATTTAAACAGGATATGAAATGAAAATAGGAAGCAACAGGTTTTTCTGGGCAATTTAACTCAGATGTGTCAATTTTAGTTGAAATCCTGTGAGGTCAGAGGTAAATCAGTTTATATCTGCATTTTTTTTTAAGTGGAAAGCTGCATTTTAACCATTTGAGGATTTCTTCAAAAATTGATAGTACTAAGAATGCAAAAAAAAAAAAAAAAAGATTAGATTTGCCTTGACACTACGCAGCTTCAAGTTTAAGATTTATCCCAAGCACACTTCAAATTCAGTAAAAGCATATCTGGACTGAAAATCATACCGTATAACGATCTCCGTCACGGATCGGCCTCCCCAGAGTCTGGACCTCAGCAATTCTTAAAGGAGTGTGTGGGTTCATAGACACTTAATGGAACAAACTGCAGCCAAGATTCCCAAAAAATTGAACAAGCAGTTTGGAGAACTACTCCTGAAGAGCACTTAAAGAAATTACAAGGTTTTATTGTTCAGACTATGTTGGCAAAAACTGATGGTAAAAGCTAATTTGCTAAAACCATCAGTTTTTGTAACTTACAAAAACTAACATTTTGTGCTAATGTTAACTTTAAATACATGAAAACTATACAACGTTTTGCCCTCTAAGTTTTGTTTCCAAATGTCACCAAGGATTTTGCATTGCTTTGCATTCTTTCAATCTATATTTTATTTTCCTGATTAGCTATGGAGCTAACTTTGTTTATAAAAGTGACTGAATAGGGCCACATGGATGAAATTAATTTTAATTACACAGCAGCTTTCCCAACTTCACATAACAACTACATTCTTCAATTTTATGTGAAAATGTTGAATTTATTTATATTCAATACTTAAGTTGTAAGACTTCAGGGTTAGTCTCGATCAACTTTGAAGATGTAGAGAATGACCATTTTTCTCACTCTGTGAAATAAGTGAACCGCAGTGAATGAGCATTATTTGTCTTATGTGAGGCTTTCTACTGTATGCATATGAAAAAAGAAATGCCCTATGGTGAAATATTTTATATCTAAAGGAAACCCAGTACAGTGGTCGATTTTGCAGCAATCCCTCACTGTGCATCAGTCCCCACACTGAATGAGGAAGAAACAACTCAGTTTTAAAATGGTTTTGTAAAGACCAACCATCCACACACAATAAACACAGAATAACTATTCCAGAACTACCTTCTATGTTAAAGAAAAAGGAGATGGTTAAATGGGAAGATTAGCACTCTGTTGATCTGTCACATGAAATACCAACAGAATCCACTAAGCTGTGTGGCTGGAATGCGCCCAAATATGGAAGAGTTTACAAGTCATGCAAACTCGGAAAAGGATCAAAAAGGATCAAATAATAAAATATTTTATTCTGTTACTCACAGTTAATCCATTTATATTATTTAACAATTTAATCTTGTCAGCCAAATTGCCTCACTGAAGCAATAGCTTTCACTTAATACTTGGTTTATCTAATATTTACTGAACGTTCGATCATATTATCTATGTAATACGATAAGACATTTTACTGCCGTCATCAATTATCAAGATTTTAGCTGAGAGACACCTACATCTAATACATTTGAGCTGTTGCTGGGAGACTATATTTCAGTTAGACATCAGATCTTTGTCCATATTTTCAATAGTTTTGCATATCACTTCATCTTTGTCTTCTATGATTGCTTCCACATGTCAGGGACCCGGTGTCCTAATAGCCACACAGGCTTCAAGCATCTGTGGTTTAGTGAGGGGCTCAAGAGTCTCTCACAATGAGCTTAGAGAGTCACAGAGTCCCTTTAGATTGAGTAGATTGAGTGGAAGTGACACGTATGAAGTGGGTGGTGGGATTTTATGAAGATCACTGAGGGAGGATATGAAACTGGGCGGACTGAGGAAACAAGGAGATCTGGACAGATGCATCTGTGGATTTGTTGAGCTGATGAAAGAATTTTGGATGGTGTGTGTGTGCCTAGTTACCTCTGAGCAGAATACTACATTCATATGTAAACATATACTAAGTGTATTAAAAGAATATATTCCATAGTGAATTCATAGAAACTTGTCCGCAGAGGGTTATTCTTGAAGGCAGGATATGTATCATATCAGTGAACATGACGCTTTGGTTGCCAGATCTATCTATATTTAAATGAGATTTTATGTAACAGAACTAAAAATATGTGTTTTTATATTATCTTCTTTGACTTCATACTGCTGTGACTGAAAACTAATCATGCTGTGGGAATGTTTTTCTTCATTAAGGAAAGGAAATCTGATCAGTTTATGGAAAGATGAATGGAGTTAAATCGAGGTCAAAGTCTAGACTGAATCTGTGGCAGCACTCTTCATTCAATCTGACTAAGCTTGAACTATGTTGTAAAAAAAAAGGCAAAAGCTTCAACCGTTTGAAATGTAAAGCTACTAGAGACACACTCCAAAAGACTTCCTGCTGTATTTGCAGCAACAGATTACAATTTCTTGTGGGGCTTGCAGTTTGTGCATTTGTACAAACTACAAATGCACACCACTCTTTAGATTTTTATTTATTTTTTAAATCATGCATGGTTTTCTTCAGTTCCACAACCATGCACTTCTTTGTGGTGGTCTATTACATAAAATACCAAAACAGAACCCATTGAGGCTTGTGAATGTAACTTAACAAAATGAGACTTTTGGAAGGCCAAAGTACATCTGCCTAAATCATCTGCAATGGGTAAAAAAAAAAATTGAGAGAAATGGGGAAAACAGCTGGGTGTGTTTGAAAAGAAACAAAAACAACCTTGCTTCAATTTTCTGCTGGAAAATGCACAGACGACTGACCAAAACAAGATGAGTTTGGCAACATATTTATCTTTTGTTGTCCCACTTTCTGTTACAGTGTTGTTGGGAGGCCACAGGTGTCGGTAGCGTAGCACCTCCCAAACTCTACAACAGAGGAAGACGAGTCAGATGGTGATAAAACCACCTTCATGTTGTTTTGTAGCATCAGTCTGGAGCGAGCCATGTTTTTTTTTTTTTTTTTTTTTTTTTTTTTTTTTTTTTTTGAAAAGTGTTTGTTTTTGGGGAGATTGTCCGTGAAGGTTTTTC